>NC_061087.1:6864806-6877306 GCF_015104395.2 Macrobrachium nipponense
CACCTGCCTACCAATAATGTGGAAGTTACTAACAGGTATCATCAGTGAAAGCTATACAACTACCTAGAGGAGACAAACACCATCCCCCACCAACAGAAAGGCTGCAGAAGGAAGTGTAGGGGCACAAAAGACCAGCTCCTGATAGACAAAATGGTAATGAAGAACAGTATGAGAAGGAAAACCAACCTAAGCATGGCATGGATAGACTATAAGAAACCGCCTTCGACATGATACCACACACATGGCTAATAGGAATGCCTGAAAATATATGGCAGAGGAAAATACCATCAGCTTCCTCAAAAATACAATGCGCAACAACTGGAATACAATCCTTACAAGCTCTGGATAGACTATAAGAAAGCCTTCGACATGATACCACACACATGGGGCTAATAGAATGCCTGAAAAATATATGGGGCAGAGGAAAAATACCATCAGCTTTCCTCAAAAATACAATGCGCAACTGGAATACAATACTTACAAGCTCTGGAATAAGATTAGGCAGAGGTTAATATCAGGAGAGGGATCTTCCAGGGCGACTCACTGTCCCCACTACTCTTCGCTAGTAAGCCATGATTTCCCATGACAAAAAGTACTACAGAAGATGGATGCCGTGGTACCAACTCAAGAAAAGAGGCAACAGAATCAACCATCTGATGTTCATGGACGACATCAACCTGTATGGTAAGAGCATTCAAGGTAAATATGATACCCTAAATCCAGACTGTAAGGATTGTATCTGGGGGACATCAGGATAGATGTTGGGATAGAAAAAATGCGCCTTAGTCAACATACAAAAACAGGCAAAGTAACGAGAACTGAAGGGATAAAGCTACCAGATGGGAAGCAACATCAAACACATAGATGAGACAGGATACAAATACCTGGGAATAATGGAAGGAGGAGATATAAAACACCAAGAGATGAAAGACACGATCAGGAAAAGAATATATGCAGAGACTCAAGGCGATACTCAAGTCAAAACTCAACGCCGGAAATATGATAAAAGCCATAAACACATGGGCAGTGCCAGTAATCAGATACAGCGCAGGAATAGTGGAATGGACGAAGGCAGAACTCCGCAGCATAAATCAGAAAACCAGGAAAACATATGACAATACACAAAGCACTACACCCAAGAGCAAATACGGACAGACTATACATAACACGAAAGGAAGGAGGGCAGAGGACTCTAAGTATAGAGGACTGCGTCAACATTGAAAACAGGAGCACTGGGGCGCAATTATCTGAAAACCAGTGAAGACGAGTGCTAAAGAGTCATGGGAAGAAGGACTAATAAAGCAGACGAAGACCAGAAATATACAGAGACAGGAGAAAGACAGAAAGAACAGAGGACTGGCACAACAAACCAATGCACGGACAATACATGAAGACAGGACTAAAGAACTAGCCAGCGATGACAAGTGGCAAATGGCTACAGACAGGGGAGAGCTAAAGAAGGAAACTGAAGGAATGATAACAGCGGCACAAGATCAGGCCCTAAGAACCAGATATGTTCAAAGTACGATAGACGGAAATAACATCTCTCCCATATGTAGGAAGTGCAATACGAAAAGTGAAACCATAAACCACAATAGCAAGTGAATGCCCGGCACTTGCACAGAACCAGTACAAAAAGAGGCATGATTCAGTTAGCAAAAGCCCTCCACTGGAGGCCTGTGCAAGAAACATCAGCTACCTTGCAGTAATAAGTGGTACGAGCACCAACCTGAAGGAGTGATAGAAAACGATCAGGCAAAGATCCTCTGGGACTATGGTATCAGAACGGATAGGGTGATACGTGCAAACAGACCAGACGTGACGTTGATTGACAAGGTCAAGAAGAAAGTATCACTCTGCTGTCGCAATACCATGGGACACCAGAGTTGAAGAGAAAGAGAGGGGAAAAATTGGATAAGTATCAAGATCTGAAAATATAAATAAGAAGGATATGGGATATGCCAGTGGAAATCGTACCCATAATCATTAGGAGCACTTAAGGCACGATCCAAGATCCCCTGAAAAGGAATCTAGAAAAACTAGAGGCTGAAGTAGCTCCAGGACTCATGCAAAAGTGTGTGATCCTAGAAACGGCACACATAGTAAGAAGAGTGATGGACTCCTAAGGAGGCAGGATGCAACCCGGAACCCCACACTATAAATACCACCCAGTCGAATTGGAGGACTGTGATAGAGCAAAAAAAAAAAAAAAAAAAAAAAAAAAAAAAAAAAACATAATAATAATAATAATAGGAACACAAGGCACGATCCCAAGATCCCTGAAAAGGAATCTGGAAAAACTAGAGGCTGAAGTAGTTCCAGGACTCATGCAGAAGTGTTGTGATCCTAGGAACGGCGCACATGGTAAGAAAAGTGATGGACCCCTCAGGAGGCAAGATGCAACCCGAAACCTCACACTATAAATACCATCCAGTCGAATTGGAGGACTGTCATAGACAAAAAAAAAATTAATAATAATAATAAATATGCATAGTTAGACAATAATGCACAAAATTTAGACACGAGATAAAAAGTTCAAAGTTTTAATAATGAACGGGTACATCCAACACATTGTAGTTGATAATAATATTAATAATATAGAATTATTAATGGCTCCATGGAAGTACGAGACCCGCTGTGGAACCCAAACTCTGACCAACTAACATAGACGACGCTTACCTTAATAATAATAATAATAATAATAATAATAATAATAATAATAATAATAATAATAATAATAAGTTAAGCACAGTATCAGAAAGAGTCCTATACGCAACTCAACAAGCATTTTCAACGAGTTAAATATTTAAGGCAGGCATTATCAAGGGTTTCTCGACTCGACAAGATCCATTAGTCTCATGACGATCAGCGGTTAAAAATATACATTTTCTTGCCTTCGTAAAAGACCGGTTTGTTTGGTGAGGAGGATGTGGGGAGCTGCATGCTTTGTCCATTATAAAATACACTTCACAGTATCACTTTCCTTCATTTTCTTAAGAGCGTGTAAAGGATTTTGGGAAAATAGTGATATGATATAGTCACATGTAGGAACTCGGAGAAATGGTTACAGTAAGCAGTTAAAATGCAATAATAATAATAATAATAATAATAATAATAATAATAATAATAATAATAATAATAATAATAATAATAATAATAATAATAATAATAATAATAATAATAATAATAATAATAATGGGGTAAAATCATTCTAAATTTGTTTAATAATATGGGGTAAAAATATTCTAAATTTGTTAATATCTAAATTTGTTAATATAATAAGAATAAAGTAAAAAAAACATTTTGAAAATGCCAATAATAACAATACTATTAACAATAACGAGTTAAAAAGCATTATATAATTGTTAAGGCAATTCTGATAACACTACCTTTACGGACATCCAGGTTTTGTCTAATACTAATTGCACAGGTGGACAGACAGACAGACGGACACATCCTGACCAAGATACCCTAGCTTCCACCCCAAAGATACTATATTGACAAAATACATAGAATTAATTCCTTAAGTGTTTCTTGCTTTCTACATAATATAGTAGAAGCTCTACTTTCAAGGAAAACAGTCGGATAAGAGAAAATATGAAAAAACGTTTATTATTATTATTATTATTATTATTATTATTATTATTAGTAGTAGTAGTAGTAGTAGTAGTAGTAGTAAGTAGTGGTTATTAAATCTCATGATCACATGATCACCAAAATGGTGAAGAAATCCGCAATGATGTAAGAACCACACTCACACGCACACACACACACACACACACACACCCACATATATATATATATATATATATATATATATATATATATATATATATACAAATTAACATTTCATTGTGGATTTCTTTACCATTATTATTATTATTATTATTATTATTATTATTATTATTATTATTATTATTATTATTATTATTATTATATTATCACATAGTAGCCGAAACATCGGGGAATCAAATTCCAAATGACTAATTGATGATTAGTGACCTGATGAAATTTCATGCTATTGAACCTTATCCACTCGATACAATGCAAATGCGTCCATTAAAACCTAAATTAAAAGTGATGCTCTTATTTTTTTTAAATGGAGAATATTTTTCCTAAATATCCTTACACGGTTACTTTTCTTACAAATGCTGGTGCATTGCATTTCTTTACAGTAAAATAAGTTATCAAAGTAGTTTGAAATATCTTGCAGTATCAAAGAATATGTATAAAAGTTGATCACTCCAGTGACGTCATATTTTACATATAAGGATTAGCTCTTAAGTCAGCATGTAGTAATACAGCTGTTTTAATGTAAATTTGTAATTTTCAGTTTAGTCCTGACGTCGCCGACGATAGGTGAGGAAACGGACCTTCCACTATAAGAAGCAAATGGTTGTAAACGTGAATCATCTTCCTTTGTTCCTGAGAATCTTTCTTGAAGAGAAAAATACGTACAGACAGATTCAAAGGCTTAATGAAAAAGCTATTCTGCAAATAATGCCATTAACTTTAATAGAACTCGCCGAAGATATTTTCCTACATTATAAAATTAAAATAATTTTTTTAATGTTCTGCAGCATCACATTACCAAAAACATTAAATATATAATATTCAGTAATAAGCAGGTCTTAAAAATGCTGAACAGATTACTTCCTTTCCCTGGGGGTTTTGATGAAAATCTTTATAATAATAAAAATCACCCAACAGCGCGCAAGATGGTCTCACTCCGGAACATTAAGTGTTAAAACCGAGGGTCGAACTGAACACGAACCTTGAATTTCTGAGACGACCTCTATTCAATTCCCGGTGTGAAGTGTTTTGAGAAATTTTATGAAACGTAAGTTGAATACAAGATCAAGATCAAGAATAGGAGTGAAAGTATGCAGAATTCATTAAACAAAGTCCTAAAAACTTAAGGAAAAAACCGTAAAAAAGATATATAATATAATAAGATATATATATATATATATATATATATATATATATATATATATATATATATATATATATTATATATATATATACACACACACACACAAGTTGAATACAAGATCAACAACAAGAATAAGACTGAAAGTATGCAGATTCATTAAACAAAAATAAAATAAACTCATGGATAAAACTGTAAAAAAGATATATAATATAAGATAAATAAATATGATATATATATATATATATTATATATATATATATATATAGTATGAATATATGTATATATATATGTATATTATATATATATATATATATAATATTACATATATATATATATATATATATATACTATATCTATTATATATATATATTTACACATGTATATATATATATATATATATATATAATATACACATTTTATCCCTTTAGAGCAGGTTACTCCTGAAAGTGCTGCCTTTCTGGTTTACAACAGTCGTGCAACTGTCATCTCGCTGGCGAGAAAAGTATTTCCACCATTGGACCATGACGGCACAAACGCTGTAGATGTGTGAAACAACGAAAATGTGTGAGCACAAGGAAAGCGAGTGTTAAGTATATCTTAGTTTAACCAGACCACTGAGCTGATTAACAGCTCTCCTAGGGCTGGCCCGAAGGATTAGATATTTTTACGTGGCTAGGAACCAATTGGTCACCTAGCCACGGGACCTACAGTATATTTTGGGATCCGAACCACACTATATCGAGAAATGAATTGTTATCACTAGAAATAAATTCTCTGATTCCGCGTTGGCAGAGCAGGAAATCGAACTTTGGACCACCGGATTAGCAGCCGAGCTCGAAAACCACTCGTCCAGCGTGGAACTAGGGAAAGAGAGTGTAAAAGTGCTAAAAGTAAAAATCAATGGGATAGTTTAGAGAGTTAATTGGCACATGGCAGGGTATAGAGAAGAATATAGGGTGACTGTGCTGGGGGATTTGAATGCAAAGTTGGGTGATATGGAAGGAGATGGAGTGGTTGGTAGGTGTAGAGTAACTGGTTATGAGCAGCTTTCACTGATAAAAGTGACACAGATACCTGACTCGTTCATCGTTTGTATGGTGTTTTTACGTTGCGAGGAACCTGTGGTTATTTAGCAACGGGACCAACGGCTTTACGTGACTTCCGAACCACGTCGAGAGTGAACTTCTATCACCAGAAATACACATCTCTCACACGTCAATGGAATGCCCGAGAATCGAACTCGCGGCCACCCAGGTGGCAGGCCAAAACAATACCGATCACGCCACTGAGGTGGAAAGGGATGACGGGATTTGGACAATTGTGTTATGGTAAGTTGTGGCTTAAGAGATCCTTGAAAAAAAAAAATGAAAGATTGATGGTCAAAGGAAAAAAGTGGTAACAGTTTATATATATATAAAATAATATATATATATATATATATACAATATATACTATATATATATATATATTCTATGTATAGATATATATATATTTACTATACGAGATATATTTATACATATATATTTATATATGTGTATATAAATTTTTGTCACTGATAAAAGCGCGATTTTTAATATGAAAAAAAAAAAATTAGGCTAATACATATCTTTTAATATCCAATTCATTACATCTATTGATAGCCAGGCAATGGTTCAAGTCCACCTAATGAGAAGATTTGCGAATTATATATCCCTTGGGATGAGATCATGATATGATGGATATTTATGTTAATATATATATATATATCTATATATGTATATATATCATATATATATATATATATATATAATATTCATATATATATATATATATATATATATATCATACGTGAATGAGAATGAAAGCACGTCTGACAGACGTCAGGTCAGGTCAAAGGTTGAAATCAAAATCCCTTCCATGAACACCACCCTAATAAGAATGATGATGTCAGCGATAAGTAAATAATCAGCGTAGCAAACGCTTGCTCACAAACACAGGGAGATATGAGGAGAGCCAATTAAACCTAACAAAGGCAAGACTGCCTACTTCCTGTTTTGGGTATGCTACCAATATAAATGAGGCTGTAACATTAGTCGTTTGCAAATGAATACCCAAGGGCTGTGAACTATGATCACAGAGAGAGAGAGAGAGAGAGAGAGAGAGAGAGAGATGAGAGGAGACTCGATGAGAGAGAGAGAGAGAGAGAGATATTTTTGTGTATTACAGTGTGGCATCACAGCACTATGGATAATGGACACCGAACGCAGATGTACACAATAAAACGAAAAAGAGTATCTTAAACTTTCATTCTAATGAAAGACATACCATTCTTGGAATTCCGCGCAGACACCATTCACACACATATACATTCATTCATAGAGAGAGAGCGAGAGAGAGAGAGAATATGCGTAGTCACATGAACTCAATATGAATAGCATTGTTCAACTGGAGGATTTTCTTACACTTGATAAATAAATGACAGACTGTGCAAATAAGAAGAGGTTGCTTGCAAAAACCGCAAAAAGCACTGCGCATAGTCACAGTCAACTTCCTGTTGTCAATTTCGGTGTCTTCTTGGCTTTGTTTTTCATCCCAGCTGCGCCTTCCGAGTGGGTGGCTGGGCTACTCAGAACGTCACAGCCACTGATACGTGATAGCGTAAGTGCAATTAGCATTTGTTATAATGATTATTACTAAATTAGATGGGGAAAAAGTGAAACGGTGTGGTTGTCACCCTCCGCGACGAGAGAGAGAGAGAGAGAGGAGAGAGAGAGAGAGAGAGAGTTTACAAGGATTAGGATGTCTCTAAGACTTGTTAGGTCATCCGAGGAGACATCGTGTGCTCACTTATCTGTAGGAGCAGGTTTAACTGTTCATTCACAGAGAGAGAAAGAGAGACAGTGTCACCCTCGGAGGATAGAGAGAGGGAGAGAGCGAGAGAGGGACTGTCACCCTCGACGAGAGAGACTGTGTCAACCTCGAGGAGAGAGAGAGAGAGAGAGAGAGAGAGAGAGAGAGAGAGAGCCTGTCACTCTCGATGAGAGAGACAGAGAGACTCACCCTCGAGGAGAGAGAGAGAGAGAGAGGTACTCGGAAAGCAGAACGAATTCCTCCCTTCACGGTCTAATTTTGTTTTCATACCGACCGCCGTTGATCACTCCATTAGGAACGTCAAAAATGACACCCGGCGAGCGCTAGAATAAATTTCCCCGAAACGAACTTCGACTGCCTCGGCACCAGACATTCATAAACACTGAACTGGGTTTATGTGACGAGAAAAACTGACTTGATCACGTTTATCGGAACCGCCATCAATGATTCCATAACAGTGATTCACTTAACCGTCATTCGAAGTGTTGCTGATACTTATCGATACTTATCCAGTACCTAAGCTTTATTATGTTTTCATTATGCTAGCCAATAATAATGTTAAACATTTTATTATACAGAACTTGACAAAACTTGTTGTCGTTTAGCAATACTTATCCAATGCCTGAATTTTATCATGTTTCCATATTGACCAATAATAATGTTACACATTTTATTAAATAGATTTGAGATACTCATCCAACGCTTAAAGTTTTTTCATGTTTTCGTTAGGCAAACCAATAACACTTATAACACAATTGATTCAATATATGTATGCTCCTAAAACTGCACGAAACGCTGTTAAATATCAAGTGCTTTTTATTTCTGCCATATTACAAGAAACTGCCATTCGAATGAAACATCACTTAAACATGACTCTACAGAAACTGATGCAAAGAGCTTTGCAGGTTACTGCCTGCAAAGCTCTTTGCATCAAACACTTGAATAACTGAAGCACAGTTTATAGAAGAAATGAAAACCAAACAAAAAACTAAAATAGTCTAAGAGAAGAAACCCACTATCCTTGCAATGCCAACCACGTGTTCAGTCGAGACAGGTGAAGCAAATGAGACCTCGCAGCAAGTGTGTGTGTGTGTGTGTGTGTGTGTGTGTGTAAGAGAGACAACGAATGTGCGTGGAGGGTGTGGTGGGAAGGGAAAAGGGAGGTGGGAGAGGGTAGAAGGAAGGGAAAATGATGCCATATGGCTCTCATTATGAGGGGATGTCGGCCCTACTCCCTTACGGGCACTTGCGAGGGGAAACTAACTGCCTTTTCGCCGCCCGTAGGACGTTGACCACAAGGCCACCGCCCGACAGGCCTGACGATGCACCTGTGAAGCTACATGTCTTTCGAGAATCGTAGAAGTCTACGAGAGTCCTTGAGCCCTTACGGGGATTTCCTTATTAAATCCCGAATTCGTTTGGAATTGAATCTCACATTGTTTTGATCGTATATCTCATAATTTTGTATATGATCATGAGCAGAAATATATCATATTATTACTGTGTTATTCTAATAGGAATTTCTGTCATTCATACGTTAGACATTATATATATATATATATATATTATATATATTACTATAAATATATATAACTAATACTATATATATATACTATATATATATAACTAATATATATACTATATAAATATATACTAATATATATATATATATATATATATATGTATATATACATATATATATATGTAAATATACTGACATATATATAAACATATATATATAATATATATATATATATATATATATATATATATATATCTATATGTTAGTATGATTTTTACTGTAATCTAACACCATCTAACAGCTCACCTAACCAAAATTTATAAGGGAAAAAGCTTTTATTCAGTACTACAGTCAAAACATTCGAAATATACCGTTTTTCCTATACACACACCCATATACATATATATATATATATATATATATATATATATATATATTATATATCTATATATATATATATATATATATATATATATATATTATATATATATATATGTCTACATCTATTTTCCCATTTCAGGTTTATTTCGCACTTTGAGTGAATATCCCCAGCAAATTATTCCTCTTCATTTTAGCGATTTGTGTCCAAATCTCATCCTACATTCTCTCTCTCTCTCTCTCTCTCTCTCTCTCTCTCTCTCTCTCTCTCAGCCACGAGAGGAAGGCTCCCTTTTCTGTGAGACCGAATAAGCGTGGTTAGTTGATGGTCTTTCCTTAATGGCTCGCTGAGAGACGATAATTGTCGCAGGTTGTCTGCCTTTGGTCACGGTCGCACAGCCGAAAGAGAAGAAGAAGAAGAAGAAGAAGAAGGAGAAGAAGGTGGGAGAAAGGAAGAAGAATGGCGGAGGAGAAGTGGAAACGAAGACAAGCAGAGACGTTAGAGATACGAGAGAAATAGAGAAAAAGGAATGAGGAGAAGGAGAAGAAGGAGGGAGGGAGGAAGAAGAACGGCGGAGGAGAAGTGGAAAAGAAGACAAGCAGTGAGGACGGAGAAACGAGAGAAATAGAGAAAAAGGAAGAAGAAGACTAAGAAAAAGAAGGGAGGGAGGAAGAAGAATAGAGAAGTGGAAACGAAAATAAGCACTGAGGACGGAGAAACGAGAGAAATAGAAAAAAAAGAAGAAGAAGAAGAAGAAGAAGAAGAAGGGAGGGAGGAAGAAGAATGGGGGAAGAGAAGTTGAAACGAATACAAGCAGTGAGGACGGAGAAACGAGAAAAATAGAGAAAAAGGAAGAAGAAGAATGGCGGAGGAGAAGTAGAAACGAAAAGAAGCAGTGAGGACGGAGAAACGAGAGAAATAGAGAAAAAGGAAGAAGAAGAAGAAGAAGGGAGTGAGGAAGAAGAATAGAGGAAGAGAAGTGGAAACGAAAACGAGCAGTGAGGACGGAGAAATGAGAGAAATAGAGAAAAAGGAATGAAGTAAAGAGAAGGAAAAAAGTGAAAGGAAAACGGAGAGTGAGAGAAAGAAAGAAATAGAAAAAGGAAATGAGAAAGGAAGAAGCGAGAGAAAGAAGAAACTAAGAGGAAACCGAAAACCCCCGTGACGACAGAGACACAAGAGAAATAAGAGAAAATAAGAACTGGAATAAGAAGGGGGGGGAGAAGAAGAGGGGAGAACGAAAATAGGTGGTGACGAAGGGGAAAAGAGAGAGATAGAAAAGAAGAAGAAGAAGAAGGAGGAGGAGGAGGAGGAGGCTGGAGAAAGGAAGAAGAATAGGGGTGGAAGGGAGAGGAGAGAAAGAAAAAAAGAAAACCAAAAGTGACGACGGAGAAACGAGAGAAATAGAGAAAAAGGAGGAAGAAGAAAAAGAAGAAGATTAAGAAGAATGCTGGAGAAAGGAGGGGAAAGGGAGAGGAAAGAAAGAAAAAAAAGTGACGACGGAGAAACGAGAGAAGAAGAAGAAGAAGAAGAAGAAGAAGAAGAAGGCTGGAGAAAAGAAGAAGAATTGGGGTGGAAGGGAGAGGAGAGAAAGAAAACCAAAAGTGACGACGGAGAAACGAGAGAAATAGAGAAAAAGGAAGAAGAAGAAGAAGAAGAAGAAGAAGAAGAAGAGAAGAAGAGAAGAAAGAAAGAGAGAGAGATGGGCTGTGGGCGAGGGGAGAGAAGAAAACAAGCGTTGATGACGGAGAAACGAGACAAATAGAAAATTAGAAGAAGCAGAATAACAAGAAGAAGAGGGCTGGAGAAAGGAAGAGAAAAGAGAGATAGAGGGAGAGGGGGGGCGGGGTGAGAAAGAGAGAGAGAGACGAGAGAACGAAAACAAGAAGTGACGACGGAGAAACGACAGACATAAGAGAAAAAGGAATGGAGCGAACACCGGGGAAAGGGAAATGGGAGAAGCTGTAGCGAGAAGGCTTCGCAATATCAAGTGTAAAAGCGAGAACTGCTCCTGCTACTGCTTTCTAGAGGTGCATATTTCGGCAGTGGAAAAAAAAAGGGGGTGAGGATTTTATTGCTGGCAACTGGAGGAGCTGGTTGGAAAGGTAAGGAAGCGATGAAACGAGAGAGAGAGAGAGAGAGAGAGAGAGAGAGAGAGAGCGAGAGAGAGAGAATTTATTCAAACCACAACTAAAATACAGCATTAAATGAAATCTATTTTTGGAGAGAGAGAGAGAGAGAGAGAGAGAGAGAGAGATAATCACTGAAACTACAACTAAACTACAGAATTAAAAGAAGAATGAATTTCTGTTCCTGAGAGAGAGAGAGAGAGAGAGAGAGAGAGAGAGAGAGAGAGTTTATTCATTCAAACCACAGCTAAAATGCAGCATTAAAAGAAAGGTTGGTCGTTTTTGGAAGAGGAGAGGAGAGAGAAGCACCGAGAGAGAGAGGAGAGAGAGAAAGAGAGAGGTAATTATTTCAAAACCCAAAGCTAAAATAAAGGAATCAAAAGGGTCCCTTCCCTTGAGAGAGAGAGAGAGAGAGAGATTTAATTATCAAAACCAAAGCTAAACTACAGAATCAAAATGGTCTTCCCTTGAGAGAGAGAGAGAGAGAGAGAGAGAGAGAGATTTAATCACTGAAGCTATAACTAAACTGCAGAATTAAAAGAAGACTAAATTTCTGTTCCTGAGAGAGAGAGAGAGAGAGAGAGAGAGAGAGAGAGAGAGAGAGAGAGATTTAATTATCAAAACCAAAGCTAAACTACAGAATCAAGATGGTCTCTCTTTAGAGAGAGAGAGAGAGAGATTTAA
>NC_061087.1:6889806-6909806 GCF_015104395.2 Macrobrachium nipponense
TATCAAATTGCAGCCCTCTAGCCTCAGTAGTTTTTATTTCATTTAAGGTTACAGTTACCTTTGATCGAGCGTCTGGTACGCTATAGGTGCTAAAAACACAGGCCTCCACCGGGGTGTGGCTGAAAGTTTCATAAGCCGCGGTTGAAAGTTTCATGGAGCGTGGCTGAGATCTTCATACAGCATTATACGCTGTATGGAACACTCGACCGCGCCGAAGAAACTTCAGCGCACTTTTTATTTGTTCTTGTTGGTTACGGACGAGGTTTTTTTTTTTTTTTTTTTTTTTTATCCTAGATTCAGCAGTAAGATAAATAATTTTTCTGAAGGCCATCCCACTACACGGAATCGATTTGTTTGGGGGAAAACCCAAATCCTGCTGAAGATAAGATGAATAGATTTCGCACAGCGACAGTATCACGCAATATTCGCGGTTTACTTCATACTAAGTAGTGCAGGTAATTTGAAATATCAAAGTTTATAAGTTGAATATCAATAAAAATATGATTCCTTTAAAAATTGGCGTGTTAAAACTTTTTAAGTAGGGGGAATAGTATTGAAAACAAGCTGAAAAAGTTTCAGAATAAGTATAAAAAGTGGTCCAACTGCATCAAAAACGTACATTATTATAACTGTCTAATGTTCTTAAATAAATGCTGCGAATGTATCGCAAAAACGCATATGGAGAAAGTGGAAAATATGAAAACGGTTCAGCAGTCGAGCAAATAATTTTCAGAATAGAATAAATAAAACAAAATATCTTAAATAAGACGCTAAAAATAAATCTTACAATCTGGAATGAATGGTCGCCCTCTCTGTTTCCGGGAGTTGCAAATGATGCAGGACGAAAGTAGGGGGTCTGTCTTGACCAATACGGACTAATAAGACATAACTAGACGAATTATAATAATAATCTGGCAACTGACATTGCCGCTCGAATGTTCCGTGATCAGAAAACATAAAACAATCTAGGCAGCTATTCTGAATGACGGTAATAACATGTGGCAAATACGGCCGATATGAGAATGATATTTTGAATATCTGCCGCGCGCTAGACATTCTGCACCTGTCTAAATTTGCCCATCTCTCTCTCTCTCTCTCTCTCTCCTTCTTTTTCTTCAATAATCATGAGATGCTGCTGGTCTTACTTCCTCGTCCTCGGTCCAAAAAATAAGCCGCAGAATGAATGAAAAGAGGGCGGAGAAACAGCCACAAAAAGACCTCCTAGTTAGAGGCGAGAATGACATGAAAATGCTACCAAGATGCAGAAAATAGTAAGTCCTGAGTACCTCAGAGAGAGAGAGAGAGAGAGAGAGAGAGAGAGAGAGAGAGAGAGAGAGAGAAGGGGGCTGGGAATTATATTCTGAAACAATACGAAAAATAAAGCGAGTGATCCAGTCAGTGCGAGAGAAAGAAGGGCGGAGGGGTTTGAGGAAAATGACAGATGGATAAAAACAGAACACATAGACTGATCGAATCACAAAGAGAGAGAGAAAGAGAGAGAGAGAGAGAGATGAGAGAGAGTTGGGGTAGAAGGAGGGGGGGGTGGGGGGGGAGGGGGGGGTTGCAAAGGAAGACGAATATGCGACAAGTGTAATCTGCAGTATTAATTGTCTTCCAAGTGTGGCGAGTTTTTAGCTACCGCGTGATGTTGTGATCCTCGTCGTGGGTGGGGGAGGGGGGAAGGACCTAGTGGGAGTAAGAGGGGTGTGGGAGGGGAGGTGAAGAGGAGACTCACTGCGAGAGGGGGGAAGATGGCAAACGACGAGATAAAAAACATATATAAAAAACATAAGACATGAGAAGTTCCCGTACATTAAGAGGAGATGAGAGACAGAGAGAGAGAGAGAGAGAGAGAGGTGGTTTTTTTCTTTTCCTGAAGGCACTGCATTCATTATTTTGCTTCATTTAAACTCATTCAGCTCATTCAGCGCTCCCTACCTAGTTCATCGAGCTCATTTTTATGGGTTTCTCCTTTCTCTAGTTATTGTTTAAACGCAACCACATGCGCAAGACCGAGGGAGGAAAAAACGAGAGAATCAAAAAAAAAAAAAAAAAACAAAAAAAAAAAAAAAAAGGTCCCATTTAATCGCATAATGCGAATCTCCTGGGGAAGACTTCCCAAGACTTCCCACTGCAGAGCAACGGCAGGGAAGGGTCAGCTGTTGTCTTTGCTACAAAGGGCAAAGCTTTGTCGTACGAGATCTGTCTGTCCTTTTCGTTGTAACTCGACCCTCCCGGTACGACTAAGACGCTTGTATGTTTGGTCACACATTGTGTCCAAGTAATACTAGGAAGAAGTCTTGCCGTGCGGGCAAAAGTGGAACGCAGCATATATCTCGTCCTCGAGTAGTACCTCCCGATTCATAAGAAAAAAGAGAGAGAGAGAGAGAGAGAGAGAGAGAGAGAGAGAGAGAGAGAGAGAGAGAATGTCTACTTTTAATTACAAGTGTGGCTATGGTCTGCTTTACGTGGAGTCGACGGTAAATATCGGCAGTGTGTATCACTGAAGTTTCTAACTTGCTTCTGATTGGCTGATGTGCTGTAGTATGAAGAAAAAAAAAAATATATATATAGTATATATATATATGTATATATATATATATATATATATATATATATATATATAATATATATATCTATATATATATAAATTTAATACTATACCGTAATGAATATCATTCTGCCATTATAATATTGAGTAATTTCACAACCTAACAAGAGAACAAAACCAAACGATCCCACAAACCATAAATAACAAAATCAAGTTGAGAACACAGGAACAATAACATTTCAGCGACCAGTTTCCGGACATCGGCTGCAAAAACAGACTATGGTAGCTAAGGTTATTTTCTTAAGAACGACGGTGCAGTAGTAGTAGTACGTCATCAAGGAAATCCAAAGATCCACGGATTAGGTCAACATGGATCCTGGGACAACCGAACAATATACCCGAAGTAATTTGACGACGTTTTCAACAAGATGCAACAAAGCATTATAAAGCAGACTGTATATATAATATATATGTTTATATATCTATTAATATATATAGATAAGTATATATATATATATATATATAGAAAGTGTGCATAACTTGATCACGAAATATATAACTCGATATGCTATGTATAAATAAAGGTAATGCCGCGGAGGGGGAAGTGAAAAAGCGAGAACTGCAGAGATCTTTTGGTCTTAACGACCCTTTACTTAAAGCAAGACTGATCAGAACAATGAAAAACACAGTAAGCATATACAAACGGACATTACAGGATTATCATAAAAAGGTATGTGGGTATTTATTTCCTCTTCTAAATGAGTTTCTCTACCGCGCTGGACGAGTGGTTTTCGCACTAGGTTACCAATCCGGTGGTCTTAAGTTCGATTTTCGGCTCTGTCAACGCGGGAACAGAGGAATTTATTTCTGGTGATAGTAATTTCTCGATATAAAGTGGTTCGGATCTCACAATATAAGCTGTAGGTCCCGTTGCTAGATGACCAATTGGTTCCTAGCCACGTAAAAATATCTAATCCTTCGAGCCAGTCCTAGGAGAGCTGTTAATCAGCTCAGTGGTCTGGTTAAACAAAGATACACTTAACTTTTTCTACCTGTCGAAGTATCGCTCAAATAACTGCCGAAGTCCCCGAGACCGGAACATTCAATCCCACAACGGTGCTGGCAAAGCCCCACGATATCGAGGGCAGCGAGAGAGAGAGAGAGAGAGAGAGAGAGAGAGAGAGAGAGAGAGAGAGATCTTAAAGCCCCGAAAGCACTGGCGACGGTGCACGTAACCCTGAGAGCTCCCGCTGCCAAAGAGACGCAATTCGAGAAATTTATAGGGAGAGAACGAGGTGGTTTCTACCTCGTAATGAAACCGTTTTCTTGATGACGACAGCGATAACATTAATCCAAACCAGAGCATAAAAACCGGCCAGAAACAGAGGCTGCTGCACGTTTGCTTTCGCAGTAAATCTCAGTAACGGCAGCCGAATTAACGCTAATGACTGTTCATCCCAGCGCTTCTGACGGTGTATATACCTGCGGCTCTGTAAAATCAGACAGAGTTTGGCTAAAATATTTTATTTTAACAATCTATGCTGATATACTATTATGCCTATACTTAACATTTCAACTCCCTTAGAAATCTGCAGAACTTACAGAAAGCTCTATTCAAACATGGTTATAGTTCAAGTTTATACATCTTCCTCACGCGCTAAAAAACGCCAAAAATTTTGCTTTTTATATTCTTAATGTATTACGATTTATGCTAAGGCCGTTAAAACTTCCTCTCTAAAAAATAAAGCGCGAGAGAAGGCCGTTACGTTGCAGCAACATAAACACACACATATATTATACATATTATATATATATATATATATATATAATATATATATATATATATCTAGATATATGTATGTGTGTGTGTGTGTGTGTATGTATGTATGTATGTATGTATGAGAGTGTGTGTGTGAGTGTTTTGCTGTAACAAAAAGGCCTTCTCTTACACTTTATTTTTAGAGAGGAAGTTTAACGGCCTTAGGATATATATATATATATATATATATATATATATATATATCTATATTATATATATATATATATATATATAATATATATATATATATGTATAGGTATTTATACTCTTCGCATTGCTAAATTTAAATGAGACTCCTAGGATATACGTTATTTACATGGATAAAGTTTTTCTACTTACACTTTTAAAACTAACTACATTTTACTTGAAGCTTTTTGACACTGGGCTTCATTCAGACACAATTTACCTGACTATTCAGTGCTTCCTCAAAAATGTGCAATCAACTTGAAAGCATATCCACCCCGAGCAAGAAATTTTTTTTATAATATATTATAAAATGTTTAAATATTAATATGCTCCTTCAAGAGAAGCGCTCTCATTTTACATATATTCTTAGGACAATGATCTTTACCACATACTTTTTAAATTTAACATTGACGGTTGCCATTAAACTGATATCGCCAGGTCAGGATTAAATTCTTCCAAGAAAGACGACTTCCTAACGGAGACAAAACGCTCCTCAAACAATAAGTTTTCTTGGAACATTAATCCCCGACACTAATATACCCTATAAAGCGACATGGCTTTCTTATCCATTACTTTAGTTGTTACGAGAAAAACCTCGCGCTCTGTAAACAATCATTTTTCCTTCAACATCGGCTTACTATCTTGGATATTTATGACCTAGAAAGAAAAGCCGTAAGATAAATCTCTCTCATTTTTTAAAAAAGTTCTCCTTCATCCCTGGTACTTTCTGTGGGCATAATTTTTTCCCCCGTTGTAATTTAATGCTTCTCTGGGTGTCCTTTCCCCAAAGTCATCTTATTTTCCTAGAAGGTGGAACTTCATGGTCATGAACAGCTATAGATACTCCATCAATTAGTTCTGAGAGAGAGAGAGAGAGAGAGAGAGAGAGAGAGAGAGAGAGAGAGAGAGAGAGAGAGAGAGAGTCCCTCCTCAGCCAGTACTCTCCTCAGCCAGTCACTTCATATCCGATCATCTGCATTGTATAATGTTCTGGTTTAAATAAAATCTCGGTGGGGGGTCCATCGTGGTTCCTTCGTCTATTTTTGGGGCGAGTCGCTGTAACACTATCCTTCAGAGTGGTTGGTAGTCGTTAAATAATGGTGTTATTGTTCCTCGTTCAAGCATGAGTCTGCCTTCAACCTTTTTCCTCTACTTTTTCTGCTCTTGTATCGTGGGGAAGGCAGTCGTGGAAGTCTGTAAATTGAGAGCTTCACTACCAATATCTCACTTTTTGTAATACAGACAGACAGACAGACAGACAGACATAAAAAGATGAGGGGGTTCCCTACCAGCTATAAAAGACTTGGAAAAAAACTGCCATAAAAAGTAGAGTGAATAATGAAAATCTCGATAGAATTATCTACCATTCATAACCCAAATGAGGTTAATGGTCTCTGTTATGCAAGCTGAAAATAAAGAGATAACTGGGGGTTTTCAAGTGACTCACTCTAAAGGTGATTATTCTCTTAGGTAAGAAATGGCGACAAGATTCAAGGTGGACTCAAGAGAAGACATCAGCTTAACCTTACATCGTGTTACAGAACAAAGTGGCCATAACAACGTGTTAACCTTGCAATATCTAGGCAAACATAACTACGGAGTATACGAGTTCGATTTCTTTTCTAATTCACGAGTACTCAGACTTTTCACCAACACTAAGGTGTCAACATTAGGTTTGCTTGTATGATGAATTTACGTTGCACAGCAACGGGACCAACGGCTTTACGTGACTTCCGAACCACGTAGAGAGTGAACTTCTACCACTAGAAATACACACATCTGACCCCTCAATGGAATGCCCGAGAATCGAACTCACGGCCACCGAGGTGGGAGGCAAAGACCATACCAACCACGCCACTGAGGCGCTGTCAACATCGGGTGTCCAAATGCCGTGGTCATTTGGGAAGCAAAATAAGAGAATACTGAAAAGCTAAAATGGGAATTACACTAATATTATTTATTTTTATAGAATTGTGTGAAACTATAAAATCACTGGCTTTTCCATAAATAAAACATTATGAACTATATGGTTTTAAAAGAGCAAATCTTTATTTCATCTCATGTTTATCTTTATGTAATTCATGCATCTAATAATAAATGTTAAGATTATACTGTAATGATAAGGCTGATAACAGCAGCCTAAGGGCTAACACAACCTAATTAAGTATGACATATCAGGTGCTGTAATAAATTAACATTTTAATTCTAAAATTTTAGGAATGCAGAAACAAAAAATTGATAAGAATCTTAACACATCTTCTAAATACCCAAGGTAATATTGTTACTACATTACTTTAAGTGATATAATATTATTATTATGCCATGGTGGAGTGGAACATATATATAAATATATATAAATTTACCTTTAACTATATACACTTCTACAAATACATTGAATGGAATAACATGACGTGAAATTATCTAATAATCACCAATGACAAAAACCAACCTTCTAAACCTAAACACAAATCACAGAATCTCTGCTTCATTCTCCGCCTCATTTTGTAGACAAAATCTTGAATCTGTGGCTGGTGCAATCACAGGCAGCAAGTATTAAAGGTCCATATGTCTTCCATATGTGTTATAAAGACATAATTATATCTGTTACTCATCCCTCAAGAAGTTGGCCAAAGGAGAGGAGCACATTTAGGGATAACCCGAGAAGACCGCTTCATTATGCAAACAAAAATAAAGAAAATAAGAGACGATATATTCCGCCAGGCAGAAAGCATCGTCGTCGTCTGCAGGTTCAGACTGCTGCGAGGATGCATTGTGTGGACCTCAAGCACTTCCTCGTCTACTAAAATGACGTGCGAGAGAGAGAGAGAGAGAGAGAGAGAGAGAGAGAGAGAGAGAGAGAGAGAGAGAGAATATTTACGTGGCAATATTCAGCCACTAATTCTTTCACAATTAGTTCAAGGCTTGCTTTACACTATGTTGTTTTTCTGGATTTTTCCCCTGGATAAATAGAAGCAGAAAAAAAAAAACGAAAAGCGAGAAAGCAAACATTCTGACGGCATAATCTTTACATGACTAAATCTATAAGCGAGATTCCACACGCTTAATGGATGTGATATACAGGCATATATGTAGGTTAGAAAATAGATAATAATCATATATATTTTAGCGCTTTATATGCCCGTCACTTTGAAAATACGTCTTCGAATTTCATTTATTTAAAAGTACGCAACACCAACCCTTTATCGATAACAGTTATTAAGCAAAATCATACTTTGCCCCTATATTATAGAAATATAATACACCATATTTATACATATCCGTTTTATTTATATCAGTTTTATATAAACCATTTTTATATATACGATTTATTATAATAAGAAAACTCTAGAGAAATAAAACCGAACTGCAGACATTATATCTATTTCAATTTACATAACCTCCAACGTTAGTTAATTCAATAAACAATGAAGATAATACAATAAACAATGAAGTTAATTCAATAAACAATACAATGTTATGCACATTACACGTTATCAGCTGATTAAGTTATCTAGTTACACAATTTTACAAGGACACTAAAACGGAAATGGTACATAGAAGCATTTGGAATACAATGTACGGCACTGTTCTGACCGCGTATAGTTCCTTGTTGAATGAGTGGTTAACGTGCTTGCCTACCGATTCGGTAGTCGCCAGTTCGATTCCCCGCTCTGCCAACGTGGAGTCAGAGGAATTTGTTTCTGGTGATTATAAATTAATTTATCGATATAATGTGGTTCGGATCCTACAATAAGCTGAAGGTCCCGTTGCTAGGTAAACAATTGGTTCATAGCTACGTAAAAAATATCTAATCCTTCGGGGCAGCCCTACGAGAGATGTTAGTTAGATCAGTGGTCTGGTAAAACTAAGATACTAAGATATACTTAACTTTTCGGACCGTGTACAGCTGAAAGTAAACGCGTTATGGCTTTTCTTCACAAAAAGTTACTAATATTAACCAAGTAAATAATGTGTTGCTACGTGGAGTGCACATTGATAACAGTCACATGAGCGTAACAATCACATGTGAGAAACAGTCACATGTGCGTCTTACAGTCAACTGGCCATTTGTCCACAGACATTACTGAGGCTATAATTTAACAGATATATCCTTTTATAAAATATCAGTTTTAATTGAGTATTTAACAGGCAAATAACTACATAAGTTAAAGAAACAATGTTGATCGTTCAACATATATTTTACTATCAGTCAAATTACCAAAAATAATTTCTCTCTTTCTCACTGAAACTTAGTTCACATTTAAAACCTCATCGAATGTGTTTAACATAGAATAGCATGAAGACCAGTCAGTCAGAGAATTCAAATTTATATGTAGTACAACACACTATAAACAAAGAAAATATTTATAGACCTTCCAAGGAAGACTGGCGAGAAATGTGAAGTCCTCCAAAAACACTGATATTTAAGAATGTTAATTAGCATAAGGATATTCAGCTAAGGGCATCAAAACAGGTTATAACGATCAAGGAAGCTTTGTACACTGACCGCCACTGGCGTGACTGACGACAGAATAGCGTATGTGTTTGCGTGTGTGTGTGTGTGTGTATGCTTGTGTGCTTTCGAACCTAGTCGCAGAACATGCCGCTCCCCCCCCCCCCCCCCCCCCCCCATCCATATCCCCCCCCCCCCCCATCCATCTCCTCTTTCTTGTCTAACCCATTTCCTCACCTAAAGAATAAAAGATAGAGAAAAAAAGAAAAAACCGTAGCCAGAACGACCGTGAGAACAAGTGGTGCCCACAATAACGACGAAGCCACAGAGGGGAGAGCAAGAAAGTGTGAGAAGGGGGAAACACGATAGCCCGAGGGGTTTGTTCCCTTGTCCCCTCAACCTCCCCAATTCCCTCCCACCAATCCTGAGCCGTCCCTCAACCCACCTCGTACCCACCACGTTCCATCTCCTCTCCTCCCTTCACTCTAAAACCCATCTACCCGTGTTTGCGCTCTTCTTGCTCATTTTCAACCTAACAGGTTCATTAGCACATGGGGCTCCCTCGACCGACCAGTTTCGCCTTCATTTCTGTAGCCTCATTCATCAATGCTTGCTAATTATATTTGGGATGCTTTAGTTAACTTTATCACTCTCATGAATACTCTTTTATCTACGAATCTCTCAGTTCCTCGTTGGACAAGTGGTTTTCGCGCTCGGCTACCAATCCGGTGGTCCGAAGTTCAATTCTCGGCTTGGCCAACGCGGAATCAGAGGAATTTATTTTTGGTGACAGAAATTCATTTCTCGATATAATGTGGTTCAGATCCCACAATAAGCTGTAGGTCCCGTTGCTAGGTGACCACTTGGTTCCTAGCCACGTAAAAATATCTAATCCTTCGGGCCAGCCCTAGGAGAGCTTTTAATTACCTCAGTGGTCTGGTTAAACTAAGATATACTTACGATTCTCTTGGCCAGCTTGTTTCGTTATTGACAGCTAATTCAATTTACCTCTTGCTAAATCTACACAGTTGTATTCCCAAAACACTTTGAACCGAAAATCCTTTTCTTATATGTAAAGGGCATCTCCTCTTAAAGTGCTTATTTACCATAATAAGACAGCTAATTATTGAGCTGAAGCTTCATTTTCATAAGAACATAGTTTGAGTCATTGCTTCATAAGGCAAAGGTAACCCTCTAAATATTAATGACAATTATACTAACATTTAGTGTTTCATCACTAGGGTATGTAGAGGATGCAAAAATGTCGAAGCTTTTATTTACTTAGTATATTTACAGAAGCTTATCATTCGTTCAGAAGTTGGATGGCGCATGATGTTTCTACTCTGTCTGTCTCTCTCTATCCCTAGGCTGACCAAAGGATACCAAAATGATTCGAATTAACCGACTTAAATAATATAGCCATGCAATTCGTGTAGATACTATATTACGTCTAGGTGATATGTATCAATAAAGTCACAGGATTCAACGAGTCATCAAATTATACTTTATCAAACAGTCCTTTGATATACACACACACACACACACACACACACACACATGTGAACTTATATATATATATATATATATATATATATATATATATATATATATATATAAATGACACTAGCCACAAGATATCAGCGCAAAATGATAATAATACTAACAATAATAATATAATGATAATAATATAATAATAATAATAATAAATGTGTAAAGATATGAGCGAAGATTGAATATATTTTGTGTGAACAAAACTACTGAGAGTGTTGTTCATAGTAGCCTCAGTAATTATCATACTACGTGGGCACACGTCAAAGCTTATTCCAAGTCCCACGCATGACATTAAGCTACTTATGTGTAGAAATTCCAGTTGATATCTAACATAAATCAACCGTATTTCCCCTTGTTATCTTCGTCAGAACATTTAATCGAAGGACCGGATATATATATTCTCTCTCCTTGCTATCTTCGTCAGAACACTTCATCGAAGGTCCGAATATATTTATTCTGTTCCCCGAACATTTCATCGAAGGTCCGAATATATTTATTCTGTTTCCCGAACATTTCATCGAAGGTCCGAATATATTTATTCTGTTTCCCGTGTTATCTTCGTCAGAATATTCAATCGAAGGAATGAATATATTTATTCTGTTTCCCGTGTTATCTTCGTCAGAATATTCAATCAAAGGACCGAAAATATTTATTCTGTTTCCCTTGCTATCTTCGTCAGAACATTCCATCGAAGGACCGAATATATATTTATTCTTTTTCCTTTGTTATCTTCGTCGGAACATTTCATCGAAGGACCGAATATATTTATTCTATTTCCCTTGTTATCTTCGTCAGAACATTTCATCGAATGACCGAATATATTTATTCTTTTTCATCCATTCACCTTCATTATTTATTTGCATAAGCAACAAACTGGCACACATTAAAGAATTAAATGTCACAGTGCCATGTTAAACCGTCCCCCCATTTCATTTAGGAGTGACACCAGGGTGACTGCTTTGCAAAACCAAGAAGATGAACGAATTACTCGACACCTTTTTCATCTCCTGCTTTCGACCTTTTGAAGTTCTCCGCCCGCGTCTCTCGCTGCTCGTGATGATCACGACCTGATTTCAGTCATTTAAAAGAGAAGAAAGAGCATCCTTTCCAAATCGTTTCTTTGTGTTACTGCTCGTAAAGAGAGAGAGAGAGAGAGAGAGAGAGAGAGAGAGAGAGAGAGAGAGAGAGAGAAGTACTTTACACTATTGCTTGTAAAGAGAAAGAAAGAGAGAGAGAGAGAGAGGGAGAAGGGGGGATCTTTGCACTATTGCTCGTAAAGAAAGAGAGAAGGTTCTTTGCACTGTTGCTCATAGAGAGAGAGAGAGAGAGAGAGAGAGAGAGAGAGAGAGAGAGAGAGAGTTCTTTGCACAATTGCTTGTAAAAAGAGACAGGAAGGTTCTTTGCACTATCGCTCGTAGAGAGAGAGAGAGAGAGAGAGAGAGAGAGAGAGAGAGAGAGAGGTTCTATGCACTACTAATTGTGGAGAGAGAGAGAGAGAGAGAGAGGTTCTATGCACTATTCCTAGTGGAGAGAGAGAGAGAGAGAGAGAGAGAGAGAGAGAGAGAGAGAGAGAGAGTGTAAATCTGAAAAACAAACAAGACGGATGTACCCTGATCACCCAAATGCCCTCAGCTCCTATTCATCGCACCAAAAAGGCTGCTCTTCACCAAGTGGTTACTGATACCCTTCATGTGTCTCCAAGCGTACACATGTACAGTCTCACCTGCTCCCCACATATGATCCAGCCCCTGCACTCCATCTCAGCAGGCAACGTAAATCAGTCTTCTTTATTGCCTAACTCATTAATATGAATATCATGTGATCCCCCCCCCCCCACAACTTTCTTGAGAAATTTAGGGGAAGGGAGGGGGGGATATACCAAGGCACATGACTGGGTTATTTTTTTTTTAAAGGAGAGCCAACGGGAGAAGCAGTTTTTTTTTCTTTTGTGTGTGTGTGTGTGGGGGGGGGGGGGGGGGGGGGGGGGTTGTTGGGAGAGTTGTCAGAAAGATTCCGGTATATAGGTCTTCATCAACGTCAGTTTTCGTGGTTTGCCTTCGCAATGGAACATTCAAAGGAATGTAAACAGGCGACGTAAGAAAAACAGACAAGTGCTTTTCCTTTTTAATTCCTGAGGCATACTTGTTTCTTTGCCCAGTTTGAAAGTGTTTTAAAGCAACTGTAACGCTATGTCCTTCATACTCGACTACAGTTTTAGCAATTCTTTCAATGCAGACGAATGAAAAGAATAAATAAAAAGGTCATTACTTTGCAAAACGAACCTCCAAAGATTATACTCGTATAGACAAGAAAATGTAAGACAAAACTAATAAAAAAAAAAAACAGTAACATCAGCATCCCTAATTAACCTAACGACAACGATAAAGGTGTCATTATTAGCTACAACTTTCACCGAAATTGTGCAACTTATCGTTATACTTAAACGATGTCACCAACCGTTATAAGGAATCAAGGAAAAAGATAGTTGGATACTTTGTAATCAAATTATCTAATATATTCGATTTTTTTTAATACGAAATCCAACCGTTATCTTTTGACTTCAAGAAGCTGAAAAGAAATTCCAGCGATGTTTTGGTTTCCTCTTGTGAAAAGAGGAGAAAAAAATGCAATGTATCTAGGAGTTCCAGACTGTTCGAATAAAATAAAAGTCACTTGTGGAAAATACAATGGAAAACCTAGAATCCATTATTACCAAAGAACCGTCTATTTTTAAAATTCATTACCAGAAAATCGTTACGAAATACGCGTATAAACTCACAAACAGTTTCAAAATAACGTGGGGAAAGTTAAACTAGTGATATCAAGGATACTTACAAGGTTTCAATCAAAATCCCAGTGAACTTAAATATCTTGAGAAAACAAAGAAGCACCTAAAAACCTGACATCTGTAAACGATTTTAATTCATGTCAGTTCATTATCATTCATGTCAACTTACATGTCAGTCAGATAGAAAAGATGCAAATGAAGCTCTGTGGTAGATTTATAATTCTCCTCATGCACCGAAGGTCACATTACACGGGCTGTGGATGTAACGGTTCTATACAGATTCTCCAAGAATGACAGTAATTTGGCAAGTCTTCATTAAACGTAACTATGCATCATGCACAAAGTTTATTTAGTTGCCAATTTAAGCTAATATCTCACAGGTTTAGGGATGTGGACAAAACGACTATGAATCCTGCCTTATAAACTGTTTTAAGATCCAGTAACATAGAGAAATGTTACTCGCAATTCATAAAAAAACTGCAGGGAATTCAAGCAAGCTTGCAAGCACCAGCTACGTGTACGTCCTCTTGTAACCTAGAGTAATTAACGGTCTCCCACCCTACCACCAACAGTTTCTGGATAATTGCCTAAATGAGCCAGACGTTGGATGCTTTAAATTATGCTGCGCTTGTCACTTCAACAGGGAAAACAGCACAGATGAGTTCTCGGACAGGCTATTATTTGAGAATTCACAAAACGAATTTTACAAAATAACTCACTGGGATCATAGGTGGTACACTACAATTGTTATAATCTAATTAACTGACACTACTTTTGTTATTGTTTCAATGGTGCTTTGTCATTAATGTACCGAAAATATATTTGTATGCAGCCCTGAGCTGAAGTGAAAACTGTTGTCATTACATCAGAAAGCTCCCACGTGATACAAAATGATTAAGGTGCCTCTCCACTTCTATCTTTAGACTTCAATTTTCCTCTGTCCCTTAGTTCCTCGCTGGACGAGTGGTTTTCGCGATCGGCTGCCAATCCGGTGGTCCGAAGTTCGATTCCCGGCTCTGCCAACGCGGAATCAGAGGAGTTTATTTCTGGTGATAGAAATTCATTTCTCGATATAGTGTGGTTCGGATCTCACAATAAGCTGTAAGTCCCGTCGCTAGGTGACCAATTGGTTCCTAGCCACGTAAAAATATCTAATCCTTCGGGCCAGCCCTAGGAGAGCTGTTAATCAACTCAGTGGTCTGGTAAAACTAAAATATACTTAACTTTTTTTCCTCTGTCCCTTACTTCTTAAATAATGGCGTTCTCCTTCACCCGAATAACGGGAACCATTCTTTCCTCCCGAAGACGAAGCACAGGAGTCAAGTAGTAACCATCACGTTCCACATTCTCAAGACTTGTCTGTTTGTCTGTCTGGCCGCCTGTCCGTCAACAGCCCCAAAACTCGGGACCCAAACGGCAAGCACCTGGGTCCGTCTGTCAGAAGGAGGCAGTGCACAGAGCACCGCAGCGACCACCTGTTTAAAGGCACCTGTTTAGAACACGGCTCAGCGCTCTAGGATTGGGTTAACTGAGTTAAATATTTTAATAAGATTGTTTGTTTGTTTGTATGGTGCTTTTACGTTGCATGGAACCAGTGGTTATTCAGCAACGGGACCAAAGGTTTACGTGACTTCCGAACCACGTCGAGAGTGAACTTCTATCACCAGAAATACACATCTCCCACTCCTCAATGGAATGGCGGAGAATCGAACCCGCGACCACCGAGGTGGGACGCCAATACCATACATACCACGCCGCTGAGGCGCTAATATTTTAATAATAGAGCACGAGATGCCAGGTACATATTTTAATAAGAGAGCACGAGATGCCAGGTATACCTGCCTTGAGTTTTCCGCAAAGCAGCACGACACTGTACGTTTCCTCCAATTAGATCTTAACTCACACAATTCCTCAGCAGGTAATAAATATCATGATCTACAACTCTCAAGGAAGCAATGTTCTATTTAGGTTAAAGCGTATTTTTACTGGCAAGCGGCGCCTCGCTTTATGCATGCCTGAGTCTACAAATAACAGCACCTAAGATCAAACTAATTTTCAAACTAATTTACCCAAAACAAAAAATAAAAGAAATCATTATCCAGAAGTGGCAAAAGTAGAGAAAGTACGGAGACATCTGACCGCATTATTGTGTGCAATGCCAAAATACCGCATTACCTACCGCAAAGAGCCCTGCAAACCAACGAAAATCTCCACTGGGCAAAACAAAGTTAAGCCATTTTCCAACACCTAGACACTATCAGTTCAGATTACCGGCTGAACATCGCACTTTTCCTTCTAAAAGACCAGCTCAATTACCCTAAATTTAAACCACAAGCATCCGAGGAGACACTACGACGCCCCTACCAATATTTTTGTTTCACTTTAACAAGGGGCCGCTACGACGTCCCTACCAAAAGTTTTGTTTCACTCTGACAAAGTTGTTTTCAGAGCAGTAAATTTTATGCAAGCACACGTCCAACGCACATACAAAGTTCCAAATTCCTTCGCGACATAGAACCTGACACGTGTTTGCTAGCAGGTTTAAAAGCTGGAGTCAATTTCAATAGAAATAGGTCAATATATAAAGATGTTGGCGACATTCAATTTTTACGTTATCGAACCCGAATGATCATTATTGTTACAATAGTTTAGCGAGACCACTTGTATCTCCGAAGGGCTAAATATGTATTAAGAGTGATTGTTCTTCAGTTTTCGTCGAACACAGGTCTGACTGAGGGATAAATTTACAGAAAATAATAACAGACATTACGAATTATATTCGCTATACAGATTTCACAGATAAATCATAACATTTGCATTAGAGAAATAATAGTTAAAAACCTACAAAGACGTACACATTATGTATACATTTATACATACGCATACATATGAATATATATATATATATATAATATATATATATATATATATAATATATATATATAATATATATATATATATATATATATATATATATATATATATATATATATATATATATATATATACATACATATATATATATATATATATATTTATATATATACTAAAACTCTCTCTCTCTCTCTCTCGCATATATATATATATATATATATATATATATATATATATATATATATATATATATATATATGTATGTATACAATACTACAGAGAGAGAGAGAGGAGAGAGAGAGAGAGAGAGAGAGAGAGAGAGAGCGTAACAGGAACCGTGTTTTCTTTTCGGCTTTCCTAAGTGAAGAGTTTTAACAGAAGAGGTAAGAAAGAGAAAAAGGCGCCGGCATTCTGTTTTATTTATTACCCCCCACCCCACAAACCCATCCCTGCCTCAATCCCATATGTCTCCCCCCCCCTTTCCCCCTCCCCCCATACAGTTAGAACCTTCCAACGTCTGTCGGGTTTTAGGTGTCATTAAGCGCTGTGTTTAGTTCCAACTTAAAACCTTTTAATTACCGGGATTCATTACCTAGAAATTTGCAGAAAAGCTTAACGTTTGTTCATTCCTTACAAACGATTTTTCCTAGTTATTTGTTCTACATCTATTTTTCTAAATAGCTCTAATGCTCGCAGTACAAACAAACATACGTAATGGAAGACCGAAAGGTCTCCTTTGTATATCCTCTAAACCTCCGTCTTCTCTCTCTCTCACTCTGTTGCATACTTGCACCTCATTAAATGTCTCGCTTGCAAACAAATAAGAGCCAGAGCAACCCAATACACAGACACACACAGACACACACGCGTATATATATTGTATATCTACATAAACAGATATATAAATCATATATATATATATATATATATAATATATATATACATATATATATATAGATATATCTAGTATATCTATATATATATATATATATATATATATATATATATATAGTGTGTGTGTAAAATCCTAATTTAGCAGAAATTTATTCTGTTGTATAGATTAAAATATATAGTCCTTTTTTATAAGATTTATTTCTTGCTTTTATTGTCAATTGCGTTCTGTCTAAGCATAAAACAAACAATTACAAATATCAACAGAAAGAAAAGCAATCGAATTCGGATCGCGGAACTGTTCACAATTTTTTTTTTTTTTAGAATTACGCTTTTACGTATTTAAAGTACGGTCACCAATAAACACAACCTTCCAGAACACACCATTCCTTGAATAAAGCTATTAAGCTAAGAACCTGAAATTTACTTATCAATAAGTAATACATTTTCTTAATGACACACTAAGAGACAATCAAGACAAAATGTCTTAAAGACCGACCAATATAGCCTGGAAAGCTTCCTCTGATAAAAAGTTATTACTTTTCAAAATAACGCTTTAGAATCACAACTTCTTACAGAGAGATCATGATTCCATTACAAGTGCCTAGTGAATTTCATCTACACAATCAAGACTTGCCATTACTCTTCTTATAATAACGGTCTAGCATGACACTTCACTTAACAAGCTAAGCTTGTAACTGTCAAAATGTATGCAATCTATTCTGAATAACAACGCTTCAAATTCCTAGTAAATACAGAGATCACGGAGAGAGAACCTTCAAAATCCATTCAAGCTCCTGAAACGCTAGAAAATTCTAAAGAATAATGGTCGAGAATTAGCTCTTGAACAAAGCGATGGCAAGGCTTCTACAAGAACGGGGAACAAGGGGAAACAAGCCATATGCACGCGGTCTATGACACTAACTACGCTCAACAAACTAATCCCTCTTTAAATGACTGTTTATAAACAAGCAGAAAAGTTAAGAGCACCTAACGAGGGGAACTGAAAAATAAAAGACGAAATTCGATAGTATTTCTTTTACGACTTCGTGTGTACGTTTGTGTGTACGTTTGGGTGTGAGAGAGAGAGAGAGAGAGAGAGAGAGAGAGAGAGAGAGAATTCTATTTCGTACAGGTATTTTCATATTGGACTACTTAACAGTAAAGCAATTTATACACTATTCGTTCTACTTTTGTTAGATTTCAGTCAAGAAGATATGTAACAGAAATTCTGAAACAAAATACCACTGAATTCAGCCTTTGCCTAATTACTACAACAATAAAGGTTATATATACAAACACACACACACACACACACACACACACACACATATATATATATATATATATATATATATATATATATATATATATATATATTCTTAATTGTTGTAGCAATTAGGTAAAGGCTGAATCAAGTGGCACTGATTCCAAATTTCGGTCACATATTTTCCTGCCTGTTACCAAGCAAACTAATACAAATAGGGTATAAATTGTAAATTAGTCCACACACACACACACACACACACACACACACACACACACAGAGAGAGAGAGAGAGAGAGAGAGAGAGAGAGAGAGAGAGAGAGAGAGAGAGAACGGTTATAGCACACGAAGACAATTTGGTATAGAAAATGACTCGGCGAGAGTGATAGAATCGCAATCAGCTTCTATAGCGAGATTGGACCCTCTGATCAGAACTTTAGATTCTCTCAATCACCCAAAGGTTATTTTACCGTCGTGTCCCAGAAAGCTTTTACAGAGCAGCCCTTGAGTGTATCACAAATACCTCAGCAGGTAATTACGTACAAGACTTCGCTGAGCTGTTGCACGCAATGGGGGATTTATTCACCTCTCAGTTGCAAGGTAAGAGGCCACTGTTTGTATAGTACTGACTTAGCGTCCGAGCAATAAATGGAAGTGGCACCAGAATTAAATCTAGGTACAAGGGACAGAAATATCACCCAGTTTTCTCAATAAAAATGTCCTTCTAGAAAGACCTTCCCCCCAAAGATTCTCTCGTGTGTAGAATTTTATTCATTCCTAATCAAAAGATTTCTTGAGACAAAAGAAGGCTGTTCTTTTAATGAAGTATGGAAGGCAATTAAATATAATGTATGGTACGCGAGTGATGAAAGGGAGGATATTTGCATGTTTCGATGAGTGACAGCCTCATAACCATCTATAGGCTACACGAGGACAGCGAGATGTACAACACCTTAAAGAGAATTGTCACTTATTCTTTTGATGACAGTGCACCACGTAGAAAAATGTTACAAAAAGTTATTGTGGTATCAGCTTCTCCTATAGACAAGGAACCATAAAATGCAAAGTAAATAAACAACATAAGAAAGAAAACTTTTATAAGCACTGACGTCTTGAAAAAAGTAAGGCGGCTACAGATAAGGCGACACAGATTGCAAGAAAAGGTACTAAAGAGAGATAGAGGGTGCTAATGTCTTAAAAAAAGTGAGGCAGTTTCTGCTACAGAAAAGGAAACATAAAACGCAAAAAAGGCCACTGGAGAGAAACAATCTAAATGTGACTTGGTATTGATGTCTTTAAAAAAAGTGAGGCAGTTTCTGCTACAGAGACGGAAACATAAAAACGCACGAAAAGGCACCGAAGACAGACAAGGAAAGTATTGATCTGCAACAGAGATGCCTCCACCTATGAAAACAAACGTGACTTAACAATGATGTCTTTAAAAAGGAGGAAGCCTCTGCACCAGGTAATGAAACATGAAATGAAAGAAAGGTAGATGAAGTAAGACGCAAAGTTGTCTCTATCGGAGTAAGGCAAACGTGATTTACTACTGATGTTTGGAGAAACAAATGAGGCTGTATTTGTTACATAAGAAAAAGGCAAAGGTCAGTTATCTTTTATG
>NC_061087.1:6914806-6929806 GCF_015104395.2 Macrobrachium nipponense
ATATATTAAATTTATTTCTCCTTCTATCACCGACGACCATCCGTGCATCTCTACTCGAGACGACAACAGAGCAGAGCAAAGAAAGAAACAAAACGCACAGAGAGAACCCCAGAGAACCCAAAAACATTTCGGAATGTATAAAGTGTTCTTGCATTATTCATCCGTCCGTCCATTAAATCGCGCTGCATCGCCCCTTTGGTCCTTGTTAAGAGGCGATTTCGGTAGCCGGGAACGATTAGTTAACATCTGCGATAGTATCGCCACCCACTTATCAACACCCTTTTTGTATAAAGGCTCATTAACAACCCGTCCGCCGTCGTCACCCAGACTCATCGGTTTGCTCGTGACAACAGACTCCCCGTGCATCTTGAGTACTAACGGCCCTGTTTGTTGTGACTGCTTATCGAAGATGGAAAAAAGAAAAAAAGTTCAGGATGCTTTCAAACAGGTGAATACAGAGTCCCCTGACAGCTTCCAGTAGCGTCCTGAGTACTTACAGGCAGGTGAATTTTGAGTACTTGTAAATGACCTCCCAGTAATTCCACGAGCTGGAATTCTTAAGCAACTACAGATGAGTAATTTCTCAGGACTTACAGGGAGGAAATCAGAGTAGACACGAGAACTGTTTTGCAAGGTAGAAGAGTTACCGTCGCATTAAGTCTGAGAGGAGTTCAAATCCTAGACACCACTTGAAGCGAGTTCAGTAAGTAAACAGGATTATTTAATCTTCTCATTAGGGATAATCAAGGATCTCCAAGATATCGTTATCTTATCGCCTTATTCGATCTGATCAGGGGATTAGTTAGACATAGATCAACCATTAAAAAGAGGGACCTCTCTCTCTCTCTCTCTCTCTCTCTCTCTCCATACACATCTAAACCCGTCATCATTGTCATCATTATCTAAGTTTTCTTTTTGGAGGATCTCTTATTATTTTTGTTCCTCCAGATATCATTCATTTGCAAGCTGCTGTTTAAAGTAATCTTGAATAACTCGTTCTTCCAAGTCCTAATAGGTTTTGAATATTTGTCTAAGTATATTCCTCATTGCTTCTTAAATGGCTTAAAGTTTCAACATTTTTACTAGTTTTACTGAAGAGTCTGGGTGCAGTGTTTTCGAAGATTCTTGTTCAGAAGTCCATTAATCTATAATTGCTTACTCTGCTAAATGTATTTATGTTTTCGGTGGCATATTTCTGCACGATGTCGATCACATTTTAGTCTTATATTCTTGCATTTCAATAGCTGTGTCTCAAGGACTCAAAGTTCAAAAGGCAGTATTTCATTTTGCAGACGAATCATTTTTATTTATTGTATTCTCGTTCCTTGAAGAGTTGGTCGAAAGGTAAATTAGGTGGATTTTATTAATCATATCTTCATCACTCACTCACTCACCTCTCCTCCTCCTTCTCCTCCTCCACAACGCTCTTACTCCAGCTACCAATCTACGTATCAAACAATGTAAGAGTAAGATTAGGATAGGGAAAAAGGTAGGATAGGCAATAGGAAAAGGAGAATTCGAATGGACTGGGGGGATGGGAGGGGGGGGTGTTTGATTATGAGCGGGCGGGACAGGGGAATGGGGGGGACTGACAAGGCATGCAGCCAAGGAGAGTCCGATAAGACCAACATGGCTCGAGCGCCCATCTTCGGAGACCACATTAATCAAACGCCTCAGATACCGCCATCCTGACACCTGTGCGCCCACACGCGCATGTTAATTACCCACGCCCACTCTTCCATCACCAATCCATCAGCTTCCCCGAAAGTGCTCCAGAAACTTCTCAGAAGCCCTCGGTTCGACGAAGATCGAAAAACCTAATGCGGGCGAGACGAGCCGCCGGGGAAACGGTAAGAAGTCTGCAGATGAAGCGGCAACTGTCGAGATTAACCAAATATGTTTGGACCAACAACGTCACATCAGCTACCACTAAGTAATGTCCTGAATAACCAGCTATTCTGGGCAAATAAATAAAAAAAATAAAACGGATGCATTTGACCAGCTAAATGATACAATGTTTAACAAAATGATATAACTTTCATTCAAACAACATCCTGACTATAAAAAAAAAAATTATAATAACTTCAAGCATGACAAAGGAATATCACGAAAAATAAAATAAAAGAAAGTCCTACCAAATCTCTTGAAAATTTTTTTTAAATGAGCCAAATTGCTTCTTAAACTAAGAAAGCAACTGCTGCTATTAATCGGAATATCAGATGACAGATAATTAATGACATGTTTTACATTATAACGCAATGCCTAACGTAATGACTTTATGGCTAAGTCTGTTAATTTCATTATTAAAGTAATGTGTATTGTGTGGCCAAACATTAGGTAACTACAAAATAATAAAAAAAAAGTAAAAACATGTCTGAATGAAAATTAACTGTGCTGATCAAATTCTATTTAGTTATACTGCAGTAAATATTCATGAAAAACGCAATCCACTTAACAATGCTGGGTAAAAAATGATCGTGAGACAATTAAGCGTAACACATTTAAAAGCTGCACTGAAGACAAAATCCAGCAAAACCACGAACTGAAACAAGATATCAGAGATGAACTTACAGAACGAGCCAGTTCTTGCATGCATTCAACTTGGCAAAGATTGCATTCGAGAGAGTGGGATAAAAACGCCGTTCTTCGCTGTTTTTCCTTTATTTCAGGCAATGGGTAATTTATTCTTTAAATGCCTACTTTGATAGTCGATGGCCTCTTTGGCTTGTTCTAGATGCATTTTCCCTCATGATAATTACTCGGTAATAATAGTAATAACTTCATGTTCATTAATCAATAATAGTAATATAATAATAATAATACTGCAGACTAAAAGGTTCCTTTCAGACATATTTACATTTGTCACACAACATTCACAAGGACATTTACTGAAAATAAGAAAGATGAAAAAACAAGTGAAAAATGATGAAAATGATGGTGGTTGTGATCATATAAAAATAACGCGAATAATAATAATAATAATAATAATAATAATAATAATAATAATAATAATAATAATAATAATAATACAGAGACAGGAGAATGACAAACAGAACAGAGGACTGGCACAACAAACCAATGCACGGACAATACATGAGACAGACTAAAGAACTAGCCAGCGATGACACATGGCAATGGCTACAGAGGGGAGAGCTAAAGAAGGAAACTGAAGGAATGATAACAGCAGCACAAGATCTGGCCCTAAGAACCAGATATGTTCAAAGAACGATAGACGGAAATAACATCTCTCCCATATGTAGGAAGTGCAATACGAAAAATGAAACCATAAACCACAACAAGCGAATGTCCGGCTTTTGCACAGAACCAGTACAAAAAGAGGCATTATTCAGTAGCAAAAGCCCTCCACTGGAGCCTGTGCAAGAAACATCAGCTACCTTGTAGTAATAAGTGGTACGAGCACCAACCTGAAGGAGTGATAGAAAACGATCAGGCAAAGATCCTCTGGGACTATGGTATCAGAACAGATAGGGCGATACGTGCAAATAGACCAGACGTCACGTTGATTGACAAAATCAAAAAGTAAGTATCACTCATTGATGTCGCAATACCATGGGACACCAGAGTTGAAGAGAAAGAGAGGGAAAAAATGGAAAATAGAAATAAGAAGGATACAGGATATGCTAGTAGAAATTGTACCCATAATCATAGGAACACTAGGCACGATCCCAAGATCCCTGAAAAGTAATCTAGAAAAACTAGAGGCTGAAGTAGCTCCAGGACTCATGCAGAAGAGTATGATCCTAGAAACGGCGCACATACTAAGAAAAGTGATGGACTCCTAAGGAGGCAGGATGCAACCCGGAGCCCCACAATTGAGGACTGTGATAGAGCAAAGAAAAAAAAATAATAACAATAAAAATCCACCGTATGACTTTACTTCAATTCCACCACGTTGGAATACGATTATTTTTTAGTTAAGTTTTCCTTGGTAATTTTCATTCTCAATTTTTCTAATGTTTTACTTTGTTTACTGAAATGTTATTTTACTACGATGATGAAATGCACTCACAATCATCTCATTTTCAGTCAGTCTTGTGAAATATATGGGACGATTGCGCGGTTATAAAGCATTAAAATTCCTGAAATTCTACAGGACAACCATCCTTTTCAATCAATTACACACCGTTTCATAAAAGTGGAAGAAACTGCAGTTTTCTGATACGTATTTTGAAAATGTTATCTAGAAACAATGCAAAAAGGCGTAACTTTCCCTCAGCACTTAATGGAAAGTACATTAAAAGGACGTAAGGAATTAGTGACTTCTTTCCATGATATTTCCATTGAAAATACGCGTTTGCACACGTCACTTGCGTAAGGTAAATAAAGAATAAGCTTAGCGTAACTGATAACATTAACGAAAAGGACAAATAAGGAAGGAATAAAAAGAATGTGACAACGCTGTTTCACCTTCCCTCTCCTCTAACTCGGACCACGACTAAAACATTCGCCTTTTATCTGACGATCATCATTAGTCGCATTATGGCTAACTCAAACAAAACACACCCTACACCACAAGCCTCATGACAGATAATAATTCACACTGGAAAGATAAAATCCCACCTACCACGTCAAAGGAGTCTGATTGGCTCGCCTGAGGACACCCAAAAGGTGAGTGTTCTCAGACCCAGATAAATGAGACGAGACGACATCCATTCTCGATTTTCACTGGCTAACTCACCAAGCGCCGGCCAATCAAGAGGAAGCTTTCATAGTTCTGTTATGAGTCGGGCTGGGTAGGTTTACTCAGACTCTCGAAAAGGCAGTTCCAGTGGTTCCATGCTCATATCGCCTTGTCTTCTCATCCACCCAGATTTTGTGGGGCGATAACGGCGCCGCTGCGGGTTCTATCAGAACAAACATGACAAGTAAACAAGCGCATGCCATCATCACCCAATATATTTTAATGGAGGAGAGAGGCGTGTCAGCTCGGTAATTGACAGATATAGGAATGTCCTGGAAATTAAACAGGTTACTACAAGGATGAGTCAGTGGAAATGGGCGAATGGTGGAAGAGGCTGTATCTTTTGTGCTTTTTTTATATATTTTTTTACTTATAAAAACAAGGACTAGTTTTAATATTCTCAAGGAAGGATTTTAAGAGTGCCGAACTAAAGACGTCAAAGGAAAAATAGAATATGAGTTAGCTGAAGTTACATGAGAACCATGAATACAAACTTCCCCATTTCTATTGAAGCCTGACTGGTAACAAGTCAAAATATATGTTGTTTTCTATGAGGAATCATCAAGATATCATGCTGAATTTGAAAATCACCATGTGAAAGGTGCTATTTTTCACCATTTTCCTCATAATACCCAATAACGATACCTGCCTCACCACCAGAAAAAGATGCGGTACCGTCACTGCCCAACTCCAAGTTTAAGATAGGAGTTCAGTGGCTGGATTAGTCCAGCTCTAGTAAATGAAAAGGAGTTAAGAGCCTCAATATTTGAAAAACTCATCACAACAGAAACACAAACATAAATACAATGAAATAAAACAGATATACTATGACTGGCCTCAGCAGACAAACTTACGATGTTAAAATCATGACCACCTTACACAATACTATCATATCCAATGAAATCTCTAAATGAGGCCTAAACTTGCAGTCCACATCCACACTAAATACAAAAACCTACTTCTCCATAAGTAAATGAACGAAACTTTTCCTGTACTACGCTATGTAATAACTATTACTCAACACATTAAGAAAGCATCAAGAGATGAAATTGACAATAAATGTTACTAATGAGACTTACTAAAAATATGACTGACAAAAAAGTGACCTGGTGGTGTCAAAACAAGAAAGATCATCTGTGAAAAGGAAACGGGCCAGAAAAATTCAATTTTCGCCATATTCTTGAAAACAGATTCAGTCGATTAGGACCCACAATTTATTGCATATAGCTCTATTTTGGGATGTGGGTTATTTTCAAATCATTCAGAGAAAATCAACATAAAAGATAAAGGAAATGATTTTGCTTAAATTCGAGGGTTCCTTATAATTCCTAATTTTCGGCTTATGATGCCTTGTAGAATGACCTAGCTGACCTTACAACCCAGAATGGAGAGAATTATGAATATGCTTCTAGACATTCATTGCATGCCACAACAATAGAAATTTTTTTTTAAGTAGCACAAAGCTCTTACATTAATGACCTCAGGGTAACTGGAATTTAAATTATTAAATAATGTTAATAAAAGAGACTAATATCGTAACAAACAGATCTGCACGATTTCTTTTTTACCCAAATTGTCCAGTCGTAAATTGTAGGTAACATACCTTTTTAATCATATACTTTTTCACTGAAATCTAATTTTGAATGAATGACCTGTAATGGCATTTTGCTTTCAACATATAATGCAACACTATTGCGTTGGGCTTTTGACTTTTCTGAAGCCCAAAATTGGTAAGCATTGTTTGTTATTATATAGCGTCTTATCATTTAAAACTACAAATTCCCCAGAGAGCGCACGCTGCAGCACAAACAGCTATGAAAAAGCATCCAAAATTCACTCCGGATCAAGATTTTTCCCATAATCTTTCCGATTCTTTTATGGCCATTGTCAATTCCTCTCCTGAATTTTGGTAGAATCCATCAGAGGTTTGTTGAGAGGAGCGGATGCATCGTAAGGAGACAGGGGGTAAGCTCGTGAAATCCTAACTTTTCCTACAATGCCGTGTCCTGACCTAACCAGACCTTACCTTACCTTTCTAACCTAATTCGGGAGGGAAGGGGATGGGGGGGTGGGGGGGGGGGCGGTGCGCTTCGCCCTGGACCCACTAAAGTAACACTAAATATCCTTGTTTCCTATTCTGCATATATACTACCCTTTTGAGATGTCTTCTGGTCGCGTGGATAATCAAATAACATAACACGTAGGGAAAGGATGTACGGATTTTTATGTAATTTGATGAAAACTGCACGGAGTGACTCCCTCCAACAATAATATATATATATATATATATATATATATATATATATATATATATATATATATATATATATATATATATATATATATATAAATAACATATATATATATATATATTATATTGGAGAGCTATGTAAAATTGGTGTGGTTTCTAAGGTAAAAAATCGTCTTGCCACCAAAAACCTTTTTAAACATGAAACGATGATGAGGTTTTTACATTTTGCAAAATCGTCAAAATTTTCATGAACAAAACCAAAAATAAAATTTTTATTGTTATCTAAACAAAACTTTTCAAATTGTACAAAATTCGCACGTTGTTTTTCACAGAAGTTGGTTAACAAACAAAAAATACTACCGTAAATTGACAAACCGAATATATATATATAGATATATATATATATATATATATATATATATATATATGATATATAATATATATATATATATATATATATATATATATATATATATATATATAATAATATATATATATATATGTGTGTATATATATATATATATCTATATATATATATATATATATATATATATATATATATATATAAGATACACGGTTGATGTAAATCTACTACAGTTCTCGTATGACACCAATTTAACAATTGCAGCCCAACATCTCTGATTGTTACTTCTTGATGAAACAGCGAGAAATTTCCTCCCAGTTCCAATCTACAAACTTGTACTTAATTTCCTTTATTATCTGGATCTCCTTCTTCTGTTGTCTAGCAACTTCAGCTCACTTTTTCAGTTGTAAATACCGAATTGCCGAAAGTGCCCCAGTGGTTGGTTTGACAACCTTAACTTCATAAATGAAAATGAAACCAATTTAACGAATACGTAATTATCTGGATCTCCTTATTCTCTTGTTAGCAACTTCAGCTCCCTTCTTCATTGTTTTATACTCTGAATAACCGAAAGTGTCCCAGCGTTGACTTGACAACCTAAACTTCTTAAATGAAACAAATTTAACGAATACGCAACGCTCCAGTTCTGCACCTGAATAAATACTGAGTGTTTGAATCAAACGCTAAAAGAGAGCCAGAAAACGTGTTCGTGGGACGCTGTCTTGAGTCAAGCCCCATACTTGACGAGTTACACTTTGAAGCAAAAATTCCAAAATAACCTGAAGGTTTTGACAACCAAAAAGAGAATCAATATTATTATGCACAAGAAACAACCGATTTTTAACGTCAATTCAACTTCAAATTCGTGATACTGCAACCCACCACTTCTCTCTCAGTCGCACTGCCGAGTAGTAAGTATAAATTTTCCAAGTCATTTATTACTTTAAAGTAATAAATATATTCTAAAACAATTCGCAGAGGAAACATTACTGAAAAGAATATAATCTAGTATAATCGGGTCCCAGATTTTCCCTGGAGAAGTTGACGTCATTTAGCCTAAATTATTTGTATTAAATGTAGCTACAAAATTTATTTTCGTGCTAACATATATCTCCATAATTTTCTGCGATAAAAACATGGTTTAAACTAAATGAAGGAAGCTAAGAACGCATTACTACTATCCTCGGTGTGTTAGGCTTTAAAATAGGAAAAACATTAAACCAGCGAACAGATACAATACGTCGCTATTTACAGGAACAAGTTACCCAGTTAATTTGGATCAAAGAGGAAATTCACAATATCATTGCGCTCCATTACAAAAGTCACGATTCGCCTAGAATACAATAATATATTATATAAAAGAATCTGCATGCTCTACACGACCGAGTAGTCAGGAACTTGAACAAGAACTGTTTGAATTCAGACTAAGCAAAAGATGTGTGAAACTGATGCAAAGTTTTGCTAGAAAAGGAGAGATCAGTTTTCTGAAGAGTTTGTTATGTTACTGAAGGGAATAACATCCAGAGAAAAGGATAAAGGACACTAAATAAGCTGAATCTGGAACTGTTTGATTATCGTTTTTATCAATCTATCATAAATCCCCAAAACACGCTAATTTTAAGTGTATGATATTTGTAGACAATTATATAACGCAGTATATAACTACTTGGTCTTATATAACTGTAATACATACAATCACTTCACTTATACTTACAGCTATTAACCTAACATACACACACACACACACACACACAGAGTTTACCAATTCCCCACAGATTCTGCCCATATAACTGTAATACATACAATCACTTCACTTATACTTACAGCTATTATCCTAATACACACACACACATACACACACACACACACACACACACACACACACAGAGAGAGAGAGAGAGAGAGTTTACCAATTCCCCACAGATTCTGCCCATTAACCCAATACGGCTTGTGTCGCGTCCTCTTATATTTCAGTGTCGCCAAGTGTCCGGAACATAAGTAAATAAGTGTCATTATTTCTGTCAATAACGACTTACCTCCGATGGTTCTCATCTCCATAATAAAACAAAGCCTTAAGAAGAACGTCTAAGACATTCCACTGACCATAAACAAAGTTAAGATGAATTTTTCTTACTCCTGTGCATCAGTGACCTTAAGCAAACCCCGAACACACCAAGTTCACCACCTGAACGGGACAGTCTGAAATTCATTCATCTTTCAATTTACAAGCGTTTATTTTTAGTGCTCTCTCTCTCTCTCTCTCTCTCTCTCTCTCTCTCTCTCTACTATCGCAGTCGTTTTTTCATGAAATATCAGTTAATACAAAAAGCCAAAAAGTACGTGATCAAACATGTTAGGATACTCGCCTCAACAACGAGAGGCCTGGAATCGATTCCAAATCGAGCCAGAACGTTTTAGGAACGTGCGTTGAATCCTATTGTACCTCCGTTGACTCAAACATTTAATCTTATAGTCAGTAATTAGTCGCCAGTTGTATGGCGCAACCACAGCTTAGATGAAAAGAGGCCAACAGCCTCATCCAAAAATGATTGCCAAAAACCAGAGAACTAAAGAAGCTCAATTTCTGCGGGAAGAATAGGCGTCCAGGTTTGGACAGATGGCATGACAGAGGTGTTGGAAGGTAAAGGTTTTGACAGAATGAACAGTGATGCTGTGTATAGAGAGAGAGAGAGAGAGAGAGAGAGAGAGTCTTGACGAGCTGCCGATGAGATTTCTGTTTACTTGCATGAAGTGGTTAATATTGTGGAAGTTTTACTGTGCAAGGGTTACATCCACGATTCGACAGTGAAGTACGGAAGAGACTTATGTGCTTGTTTGTTTATTTCTTTCTTTGAAGCCATCCATGTTATGGGAAACAGGTTAATATCGGTGTATATGTATGTATTATATAATATATATATATTATACATAATATTATGTATATATATATATATAATATATATATATATATATATTGGTATGGTATATATATATATATATATATATATATTATATATATATATATATATATATGATATATATAAAAAATATATATTGAGGTGATGAGTGTAGCCCATGACAGCAACAATGACACTGAAATCTGTCACCTTAACGTCACATCATGACCTATCCGACCAACATTTCCAAACGAGCTGATCAAAATTTATTCAGTTAGGAGTTCATGGCCAGTCGGCGGCTGCATTATCATCTCATTATTCGGCAGGTTTAGTAGTCAACAAATGCCGGTCGCCTTCGTACGCATTCCCCAATTCCCCAGGGTTTTATTTTCGTCTCCACACTTGTAACCTTAGTTTTCCGCGCTGGAAATCAGATTTGCGCAGCGTCTCTTATCTTGACGAACAAGAAAACTGGAACTCACTGACTGACTCACTCACTCTCCGCCCTCTCCAGTTTCTGGTTTTGTTCAACTTTCCATTTCGATTCACTCAGACTGACTTCGGCGACGAGGCAGCAAACAACCGGAGCCTAACAAGATTTCACTCTTTTCGTTGCCGCTTTTCGTAGATTCTAAAGATGGAGAAAGAGTGATCTGTTCGTGTTTTCTATTCCGCCATTCTGAAGAATAAGGTAGAGGACTTTCTACGTCCTGCCGCGCTAAAGAAAAAATGAAGAAGTTTTTCAAACTACCACAGACATGCAGAAAGAAAACAGAGCTAAGAGTTGTCAGCCACTTATGGCAAAGGGGAAGCGAAAGAAGCATACCCGTGGTATTACGTGTCTGATATATTCTCGCTCAACACATCGCCGACAAGGCGTTTGTCGTAAGCGAAGACCCTGCGGTAACCCCAACCTGAGAATGACATATCGGAGGTGTCGGGGCTCCCGAGAACTGCTGCTAGGAGTCAAAGTCAGGAGGAGGCTCCATAAGGCGCGAACAGCGCATGAAGGGTATCTGCGAAGGGAACAGCAAAGTAAATTGTCCATAAAGTCCCAGTACCATTACAAGTATTTATCGCTCAGAAAGATATAACATAAGAGTAATGCAGTTTTTTGTAGAATGTTCTACATTTCATCAAGTTTACATTCAGAGTACTTCATTCTACATATAAACTGCATTACTCTATGTTATATGGTTTCTCAGCAATAAATACTTGTAATGGTACTGGGACTTTATGGACACGAAGTATAATGAAGTCGTGGATGAGAGAATTCAACATGAATGAAGCACAACCGAAGCAGAGGCAAGGAATCAAAACCAGGCTAGACTTTTGGGAAGAGGTACACGCGAAGATATGAGGACCCTAGACAAATAAGAGAGAGAGAGAGAGAGAGAGAGAGAGAGAGAGAGAGAGAGAGAGATTCTATTCAAACCATTTTCTTGTTCGAAATAACTATGGCTACACGAGTATAACATTTGCATAATGTTTTCAGTTGCTAAATAACATTAAACAAATAAGAATAAGTGAAAGAGAGAGAGAGAGAGAGAGTCAATTCAAACCATTTTCTTGTTCGAAATAACTATGGCTACACGAGTATCACATTTGCATAATGTTTTCAGTTGCTAAATAAAATTATTAACAAATAAGAATAAGTGAGAGAGAAGAGAGAGACGAGAGATGAGAGGATTAGGGAGATTGAAGAGTGGGAGGATTAGACGAGAGAGAGAGAGCGATTCTATTTCCAAAACCTTTTCTTGTTCGAAAATAGTTATGGCTACACGAGTATTACATTTGCATAATGTTTTTCAGTTGACTAAATTAAAACCATTAAGGACAAATAAGAATAAGAGAGAGAGAGGATGGAGAGAGAAGACGAGGGAGAAGGAGGGGAGAGAGAGAGAGAGAGAGAGAGAGAGCGCCTAGTCAAACCATTTCCTTGTTTGAAATAACTATGGCTACACGAGTATTAGAGCTGAATATTGTTTTCAGTTGCTAAATAATATTAGACAAATAAGAGAGAGAGAGAGAGAGAGAGAGAGAGAGAGAGAGAGAGAGAGAGAGAGAGAGAGAGCGTCTAGTCAAACCATTTGCTTATTCGAAATAACTTTGGCTACACGAATATTAAAGCTAAATATTGTTTTCAGTTGCTAAATAACATAACTGTTGCAAAAGGACTGAACTATGTTCTAAAAGCAATATTAATTAAATAAAATGGAACACAATAGTCTATTTCAAAATTGTTTACTTTTACTGTAAATTCTAGTTTTTTTATATTAAATGTATATATACTGTAATTTATATTCTAAATTTCACATTCTTTTTAACTGTAGTGAATATAAATCACATCTCAATTTCTAAGCTTTAGATTTAAGTTTTCTACACATATTTCTTCTTGGATGGGGAGGCGCCGCCAAGTGCTATCCTTCTGGTCTTCTGGAAGAACCTTTGGAATGAGGTTGCTAGTTCCAAGCCTTGCCTCACTGATGTTCAAGGGACTTAAGTTTGCAGAGTTTAATGCTAGCTCGTGATACCTGTCTTCTCACTTTGCTCAGGCGAAAGAGGTAGACACTTGCATCTTTTTCTTCACTTTCATGTTTCAAAAAAAAAAAAAAACCGAGTTTTCTGTATGGCGTACACTGCTGTATGAAACTCTTCGGTCACGACCCATGAAACCTTCAGCCGCAGCCCATGAAACTTTCTTTCAGCCACGGCCCGGTGGTGGCCTGTGTTGTTGGCACCTATACCGTTGCCAGACGCACGATTATGGCTACCTTTAACCTTAAATAAAATAAAAACTACTGATGCTCGAGGGCTGCACTTTGGTCTGTTTGATGATTGGAGGGCACACGATCAACATACCAATTTGCAGCCCTCTAGCATCGGTAGCTTTTAAGATCTGAGGGCGGAATGAAAAAGTTCGGACGGACAGACGAATAGCCATCTCAATAGTTTTCTTTTACAGAAAACTAAAAGTCAAGCAAAAGCAATGGAAATAGTTTGGGAAGAATCATAGGAAGCACAATAGAATAAAACAAATATTTACTGAAAAGACCAGAGAGTTAAATAAGGACAAATGAATATAAACAGATAATTACTCAAACTTGTTTCGCTTGATTTATCCTTATCCATATATGTAAATATACATATATAAAAATGTGGATAAAGAAAGAAACAGATGTAGACTAGGGTGAAGGAGGCACTTAATTTTTATAACGTTTACCCTTAAGTTATACTTATCAATAAATGATGAATTAACTTGATATATAAATAAATAATAAATAACTTTAAAATTACATCGGAAGCAATGATTTGATAAAGCTTTAAAATAAGTATTACGGGTTAATAACAAACATATATATATGTACGCATGTATATGTATGCATATATATATATATATATATATATATATATATATATATATATATATAATATATATATATATTGTGTTTGTCTGTGTACAACATAACAAGCATGCCTTACTACCTAGGTAAAACGCCAGAAACCTCTGCGTCATATTACAATACGAACTCTTCCATGACAAAACGTGTTTAAAATGTTGTCAAGTTGTAACAGAGCTCTCTCACTAACAATTCCTTTTACTTTACGTAACTTCAGTATTATAATAGGAATCCTTTTCCCCAACGAAATGAAAAATAAACCTGCATTTTTTCAGAATTGCTGAAGAACAAGATTGGATATACAAGGCTGTTTTTCCTTTTAACATAACGATTTTTTTTTTTGCAAAACGATCACGTGGTGAAGATTAGTACAGGAAAAATATATACATTAACTAAAGTTCTTCGATTTGCTCTATAAACGGGCACCACAATAGCCAACGTCAATAATGGTGAAGCAGTAATTTGATCATTTAAATACATAATAATGAAAGCATTCCACTCACAAAACTTTATATTCGTTTGAAAAGGTAAAGAGAGAAGCTGAGCAAATAGAAACCAAAGCGGGAATGGTAGAAAACATTCTATCAGTCAGTAATGAAAGCGAGATTACAAATATAATTAAGTCTGTAAAAGGATTTTGTACTTTCTTACCAAATGTCAATTTGTCGGTCACCGAGATTTTGTGGCTGAACGATAGAGAACATGTTAACACACTGAGACACGTTTTTAAAAATCAACCCTATGTTTTATTTGTATTAAATGAAATGTAGCCTGTCAAGGCAAGCACATGCAGGGGTGCTCTCAGCCATTGGGTGCTTAGGACAATAAATAGAAAGAGTTAGAGCGGTTGGACAGCGACATAAAGAGATCCAGAAAATAAAGGATACGAAGCTCAAGGACTCTAAGAGGTAACAGTTAGTTAAAGAGGGTGGAAAGCAAGACTGAAGAACGAATGGGGGAATGGGGGTAAAGTAAAAAGCTAGAACGTGGGGGCAGTTAGGGGTTATAGGTCATTGCAAACACCCTTAACTAATGCCCACAGTGAACCACGTGCAGTGCACTGACGGCACTATCCACAAAAGGCGAAAAACCCACCCTATAAATACTGTCAACATAGCTCACCATTGCTGGACTGTTAAAAATTGGGGAATTATTTGATGCATTACTTCTTCATAACAATTATTATTTTAAGTTTCCAAACATTGTAAATCAAATATCTTTGGATGTTGGTTTATAACTATTCTATTTGCAAAACAAAAATCCTCTTTAATTCTTAGTTAATACAGGAATTCTAAAAAAATTATAAAAAATAAAAAATGAAATGTCTACCATTCCTCGTCTAATAACGTGACAACCTCAACCCATTCAAACTAAAGTCGAACAGC
>NC_061087.1:6937306-7002306 GCF_015104395.2 Macrobrachium nipponense
ATCTAATCCATAGTTTTTGAGGTCGCTGAGACTAATAAAGACAATCCTGATGTCCTTTAAGTCCAAGTTCAGTCCCGATAAGAATGGGGGGTTGGGAATGGGGGAAATATAGAAGGTAAAAAAATGGTGGACAATGTAATTGAGGTATCCATCTTAACAGGTAAGAGAGAGAGAGAGAGAGAGAGAGGAGAGAGAGAGAGAGAGAGAGAGAGTTTATCAGCTATCATTCAGAGTTTTCCCAGGCCGTGCCGGGTTGGTCAGCTAGTATCAGGACCTTATTTCAACAGAATAGTATCTAACAGAGATTTTATTCACAAAAGTTACGTGCTTTCAAGGGCCAATTGTCCCCATCGTTCTTGAAAGCAGGTAACTTTACGGAATAAAAAAATCTCCGTTAGATACAATCCTGTTTAAACTAGGTCCTGTTATCCATAGTGTGAATGCCAAGTATAATATATACTATATATATCTATATATATATATATATATATATATATATATATATTATATTATATATATTCAAAATTTATATGCATATATATTATATATTATATATACATAAGGATTCCTAAGAACTTTATTGGCACAGATCATCAAAAACTCACACACTCACAAAAAATAAAGAGGCATCACCGCCGCACACATGCTTGCAAGGAGACACCCAACATGTGTGCTTGCTCGGGCATCCAAATCCGAGGGAGGAAAAAACGCGTTGGAGAGAAAATGAAAATCATTCGTTGGGTCGCATTAATTAACGTCAACATTTGCCTAACCCCGACAGAAATGGAGCGAGACGCGGATGAAATACGCATCCGTCTTTCATTCTTTCATCCACTTCGGGAAGCCCTTCCTTCTCTCGGGCCCCTATCGTCTGTCTGCTCGAATCTCCCTACCCCATACCCCCAACCCCCTCCCCGTCTTTTCCCGTAACACCGCCTACCCTCCAGAAGGTACCAATGACAGACATATTCGCCAATTACGTCATCCTTGCTTGAGACCTAATTCTTCGTATTCTTTTTTTTTCCTGCTTCTTCTTGGCTTCTCTCGTTTTCTATAAACTAGATAGAGTGTCATTCAAGGTTGCCCTTTTGCATTTGAGTTTTTGTGGATTGCACAACTCCTGCATTTCTTGGCAATGCGAGACAAAACACGTAACATATTGTAGTAAACCTGAGCAAATAAAATAAAATGAAATAAATAAAGATAAAAATAAATAAATAAATAAAGACCGTTTTAGCATCAAGTTATATTTTTTCATCTAACTTCAAAATGCTGTTACAAAGCCAAATAACAGAAATAAATGACAAACACGTTGACTCAGCAAAGTAACTATATCGAACTTTAAGATAAATTCTGTCAATGTAATAATCCCAGTAAATTATCCTGAGCTGACTGATCGACTGAAGAATATCACGATGGTGTCACGACAGAAAGGTCATCCTCACCGAAAAAAAAGTCTTCATTAATTACATACATACACACATCATCAATATCGCCGCCAACGCCACGAGACGCAAAGGACCGACTGTCCTTCCTGTGCTTTGCCTTCCACAAATCTCCACTTATTCACAGCCTCCCTTCTTACAGTTTTTTTTTTCTCATTGGGTCCGAGTCTTCCAACTCTCCCAGTGCCTACAAGGAGGCCACCTGACGTTATCATGTATTTTTTCCAGGGGTTTAAGTATGAATGCATGTAAGTATGCATGTATATATATATACGATATATATATATATATATATATATATATATATATATATATATATATATATATATATATATATATAACAATAAACGGTTCATTAGCGGCGTAAAAAAATACAAGTTAATGGAAAAAGGCGCATTCATACTTCAACAACTGAATTAAGTATAAACCTGAAGTTTGAATTCAAGCCCTAATCTTGAAACCTTCAACAAAACATCCGCATTTTATACAAAACTGACTCTTCAAATCGCTGGTGTTGTGGTCACATCGGAGCACATCTGCTGCTAGCACTACCCATTATCCCGGCGTCAGGATGTAGGAAAGCTTCGGCCGGGAGGATCTTTTTATCACAGGACCACTGACATAACCAACAAGGGCAAGTACTTTAAAACGATATAAATCCCATATGCTCTGTTGATTTTCATCATCACGATCATCGTTAGCGAGGAATCTGCGGCCCATCGAGATGGGCATCGAATGACTGGGCGCAATCACGCTGAGCATCTCCACTCAGATGACAAGCTTGTTCACGGAGCCTAGTTACAGCAATGACGAATGGATAATACAGACATTTAGAAGGTGGAGACAGAACGCGACGGGGGGAAGGTTACGCCTCAAGAGTTCACGGATGACGTTCGGAATAGACAATAAAATCCGCGGGACAGGGCATGCATTGCTGCCGAAGCATGTGCAGTGGCGCGCGCTTTTTACCTGAAATGTCAAGAGTCAAAAGCATACTGGGGATGGCACCGAAAAGCCTCAAAGGTCCATTATGTCAATAACGACAATAAATTTAAAAGTCCGTTGCATCAACAGACGTCTCGCACACATGGTACCCCCCATCTAATCATTCCTCTAGTAAGAAATTGCCCTTCGCTCATTCGTGACATGAAGAGGTTATTCATGCCCTACCACACCCAGTGGCACTTTGCTCACAACGTGAAGACAGTTTCAGGGGCATCGTAAAAGTCTCTCTCTCGGATGTCAACATCCGTAAGGTTGACTTTACGTCGTCTTTGGGCCTTCAAGGGTTGCTCTTAACAATTTCTGGTGCATTGTGAACATTGAAGAAAAATGACTAAAGCAATCCAAGTAGTCAATGAAAATGAATGAACACACGCGTGAACAGAAATGTATGATTAAATTATGGTACTAACAATAAAAATTCAGTACTTCGACCTTTGCAATGAAGACCATGAAATAAAAAAATGTACAGTTGGTACTTCGAATTTACTCTTATAAATATGAAATGTAAATTCATTAATGTCAGTTACAGATACATGACGAAGTTTCCCACCATAGAAAAGATGACCCGTTCTTCAGTTTTCAGGATAAAAAAGATGATCCGTTCTTCAATTGGATAAAAAAGATGAACCGTTCTTAAAGTGAAGTTTATGTGCATATTAATGAAGTAAACAGAGCTATTTTTTTCGTTAAATGCCAAATATACAAACAAACACTTAGTATTCCAACTGTGCAAAAATGCAATAACTCTACTCCTAAAAGTGAAAGACAATCTACACGACCCCGAATTACTAACTTCTGAATCGCCCCGATTTTCTGTGACGCTTCGAACAGGCCGATAAAAATTAATCCGTGGGGAAATAATAACATTATTACACGTCACTTTCCGCATTCCCAGTCGGGTCGTGAAATGCAAGGAGCCGATTGTCACACAGCGATTGCTCCACGTGGAGGAGAGGGCAATAAGACATTTTACATCTTTTAAATGAGACCCAGGGCAGACGAAGATCAAGAGAGGCCGATGTCAACCCGACCACCAGAGTCGTGAGATCGGGCGAGTTCTCATTGAAGTTTGTTTTATTCTCTTTTATTATCTGAATTCCACGGGATTGTACTAGATGCTCCCACGTGGCAGATGACAGTACTCTATTCTTGAACTATGAAAGAATAATGCCCCCGCGGATACTGTTACAACAGAATACATCTCTATCGGACAGCATCACCCTTGCAAGCTCTTATTTATGTTTATTCTTTTTTTACCGTGGACACCATGAGGGCACTTTCGCTTGTCACGAGGAGGTTACAATCTAGCATAGGCAACGTTTCTGAAAAGATGAAAAATGTAGTAAAGTATATACAGCATAGTAATTTTCATATTCAGAAAAAAGGAGGAAATGGATTTAGATGTAAAAATTAAGTCAAGAACAAAATAAACAAAATCTAGGGTAACGACGTGAGAACTATCAGTTGAATAAAGATAATCATGTCTTAGGGAAGTTATAAACGATAATAATATATAAAAATATAGATATCAATATATTTCTGGAACTGATGATGCTTCGATTAGAACCCAAAACTATATTACCTTATCGAAGGCAGATAATAATAATAATAAAAAAAAAAAACTTTATAGTAGAGGAACGGAATCTAATTTCTAGGTAAGCAATGCACTAGTCTTTCATAGAAGGATGAAAAGTCGTCACTAAAGAGGGAAGTGCAGAAAATAAATCATAATTAGGAATAGGGAGGGTAAGAAACAGCCGTCGGATGTAACGGTCAGGGTTGCAAACCAAGAGACGTCCAGGCGGAAGAGCCAGACAGGCAACCAGGAATTCCACATAAATGGAATACAGTGCATAAATAACACCAGTAAAATAGTGCATAAATAACACCACAGTTGAAGCAAAGATATCTCCCATCAGGGGCGAAAAATAAACAAAGTCGAACCTAGCAGGATTATTGACTATCTGTCCATCCGCCTGTGGTGTCTGCGCATGGTAACACTGCGTCCCGGGCTTTAAATAATATCCTATTTCGAATATTAACGGTGTAATTTGCATACAATACAATTATTAAAACACTTTCAGTTACAAATGTACTCCCAGATATCCTTTTATTTACCTAAAACTTACACATAGCGTAACTATTTAAAGCCCGGGACGCAGTGTTACCATGCGAAAACACCACAGGCGGATGGACAGATGGAAAAAAAAAAAACAGAGTATAGGCGCCTCGTCTTCGATTCAATCCTGTCAATATGGAATGAAATGGAATATCAAATTTAGACCAAATAAAAGGCCATGTGCTGGGCCCTATGAGGTCATTCAGTGCTGAAAGTGAAAGTTAAAAAAGGTTTTAAAAGTGTAACAGGAGCGAAACCTCGCAGCTGCACTGAAACAATTGTTAGGGGTTAGAAAATAAAATGGAAGAGAGAGAATATGAACCGAGGTATAGTAAAAGGAATAAATGGGGTTGCAATGAGGGGCCGAAGGAATGCCTCAAAGAACCTTACTTAATGCCTACAGTGCACCGCGAGAGGTGCACTGGTGGCACTAACCCCCTACGGCAAATCCTGTCAATATGGAAAATTAAGGATAAGCACCAAATCTGACTATAACAAAAGTAAGAGCGTACTATAATATGTCGGTCACAAGAATTACCCGCAATTTTACGAAACGATCATTAGCTGAACGCTAAATATAGCAAAAACAAAGTTACCACAGATAATATAAAAAGCAGAACTGGAACCATATGGTATATCTGTCATCTAGTGACACAAAAGCAAAACTTTGGGCTAAGAATGTCAAAGGATACTAATAGCCATTCCCCCTCTCATCATTCTCTCTCTCTCTCTCTCTCTCTCTCTCTCATCATCATCATCATCATCATCACATCATCATCATCATCATCATCCCTACTGCCTTTAGTATCTGGCTCATTTTTTAAAGGTAAGATAAAACGACAGAAAATAGGAATTTTACACATCAAAATAGGGCAAAAACTATCCGTCATTAAATATTGGCGCATATATTGCGATGCAAACGTTCATAAAACAGATTTCCTAGTTAATGTCTACGGAAAGGTACAGAGAAGTCAGCAACATAAGAATCAACCTGCACCATTACTGTGCCCAAGTAGGTGATTCAGTTTTCAAGCAGTATAATACAGGTCAAAACTGAATTGTAGTATCAAAGAGTTTAATCATATTAACAAGCGAAGACATACATGACACATTCTCTACACCGCTGAATCTGTTCAGTAAATGGATGGGTGACCATCAGGAAAGGAGGTGCTGTCAGCGAATAAGGCCCTTTAAACATACATGGGACCCCATAAATACGCGTGAAAACCGGAATGGTAGCACAGTCTGGCCTTGCCATCTCTAAAAACGCTCATATCAGGACGGTACTTTCACAAATCATACCTCATTCAAGTGCCCCTCTGCTGACCTTTGCAGTGGAGTACGTACCTAGCAGCTAATCGACTGAAGTGCGTAGAACCTAGGGTACGACGGGAGGTCATGGACCTTCAATTTTATGCCTCAAGACTTTCTGAGAACTTTGATGCTATTATCTTCTTGGGAATTTAATCAAACCTATAGTGAAACAAATGTATATATATATATATATATTTATAATATAATCTATATATATACAAAGGTATAAACCACGAAGGAAAAATCAACAACGGAGTTTCTGCAAGATCTTTCGACTCAACGTCCTTTACTCAGCAGATAAACCGTTTATCTGCTGAGTAAAGGACGTCGAGTCGAAAGATCTTGCAGAAACTCCGTTGTTTATTTTTCCTTGGTGGCTTATACCTTTATTTATGGATTTATCACGTTCCAAACTTTCGTGTGTATATATATACATATATTATATATATATATATATATATATATATAAATATATAATATCTATATATCTATATATATATGTGTATATATATATATATATATATATATATATATATATATATACTAACTAACTTGATCACGAAGTATATAAAACGTGATGCTATGTATAAATAAAGGTTTTTTCCTCCGTGGCAAAAACCTTTATTTATATATACCCATACACACACATGCATTGAGCGTGTGAACCAAGAAAATTCAAAAGATAAAAAAGGCTGCCACAGAAAAAGTCGTAAAACTTAACAAAATTAAAACCAAATTAAGGTCGGCGCATCACAAACCTTCATCTCGGTCCTTTGCAATTCCTAGCAGCGACCATTCACCCCTCTTTAATGGATAAATTTGTGAGTGACGACCGTCCTCAAAGATAAGAGTGGTCGTCCATAACGACAGCAAAAGGGTCATAAAGGGGATTCGAAGATGGCCTGTTAAAAGGGTCATAAAATCGGGGGGCACACGGTGCGTCAAATGAACGGATACCCGGGCATAAAACAGGAGTTTATCTCCTGTCAAGTAGGTGTCTACTGACTAGGACGTTTTTTTTTTCTTTTTTAAGTTTTCATTTTCGTCTGTTTCATTCATTCACTCATTCATTTCGTGTCTCATGTCATTCGTTTACTGCTTTAATATTAGTTTTTTCGGCCTTCTATTCCTGTTTCTTTTTATTACACATATTTTTGTTCTTTCGTTTCCTATCTATGCAACTGCATGAGCAATTATCCATTTAATTTATTCTGTAAATTCAATATATACATACAAAACATTAAGACTTCAATTTACTCAGAAAATAGAAAATACTTTTTTTTAACTGACGAAGCTGATTTTGAAGGTTTTTGTAAATCGAGTAATTTAATCAAATTAACATATATTTGAGAACGTCTGAGCGTTTTTTTGTCCTCCTGCTATAGTCGGCAGCACCTAGACACTTGCAAATTGGTCCACAAATGCAAATGTTCTGATAAGTTGTACGTTGCATTGCTGTTTGAAGTTCGTCGCTTTCCAGCCCCAAATCTTGATTTAATTCTTTGATTTCGTGAAAAAGGGAAAACGGGAGTCCCACGGCTGTAGATTTCATAACTGCATTACAAATAAGAGTACGAATATGGTGCATGATCATCTACTAGCTTTTGCGTATCTCTCTTGCAATTATCAAAACCATTTTCTTGAAATAGGAACTGTGAAAGATATTGCTTACTTATTTATTCTGTTAATTATTTTACACGACCTCTTAATTTCAGGAGTGATTAAGTCTCCTGTGTAACCATAGATGAAAAAATTGGCCTGTTTCCGCCACTGGTTTCTAACCTATTCAAAGGATTTTATAAATTCATAGATTTACAAAACATTTACGAAAAATATAGAAAATAAGTGTTTTTACGTTCACGTAATTCCTGCCTTATTTAATAGGCATAAATCAAATTTACTTCTTAAAAATGCACAATACTAAATATAATACTCGTATTGAGGTTATCTCAGTATTATATTACATATAAAGAAATAAGTCAGCAATTAAAACTAATGAGGTTAACATGATTTAAAGCATTCATCGAAGGAGCTTAAATCATCTCTTAATTACGAACAACGCAAAATCCAACCTTATCAAACACAGAACTATTAATGCATTCCACGTCTGATTTAAAGGCTTCATCATGAATTCATTCTCGGGGCAAAAAAAGAAAAAAAAATGATGCTTCAACATCCGATCGCTCATTTGCATACGATTGCGAGGTCAACCCCTGAGAGCTCGTGGATTTGTCATAATCAAAACAAACGTATCTGTTTACTTGGTCGCAGCCGAACGTGTCAGGCGAATCTTTTTGCTGGCTTAAGCAGTGAGCGGCTCGCAACCCACCAGGAGGCTAGATAGCCAAATTTTTCTCAAGCACCCGGGAGGGAAGGGGTGGGGGTGGGGGGGGGGGAGGGGGGTTGGGAGATGAGACGGTGCGCGAGAGGTGACACGGTCTTGCAGAATTCATTAGCAGAGATAAAATAATTCCCCGAATAAACGGAGGAACTTAACATATTTCACTCGCATTTGAACTAAGGATCTAACCAAATTTTTACTATAAAGCAAAATGAAGCAGGCAAAAAATTTCGTGAGCATTTATTTGTTAAAATTGGGCTATAAAGCCACGCACTATGGCATTTTCAGCCATTCAATGCTGAAGCAGATGAAAACGAGGAGTTTGAGAAGCTGGACAGCAAGATAGAAGAAAGGAAGCGGGGAGGAGGTGCTATAAAAGGCTATAACGGGAATGCTGCTGGGTACCGAAAGGACGCTACGAACAACCTTCAGTAATACTTAACAGTCCATACACCCCGTGAGGTTACAATGAGGGAACTGGCTCCCCTACAGGGATAATTTGGAAAAGAACACATCCTTGTTGTTGCAGATTGAGCTGGCCTTATGCCAGCACGGGCTCTAGCTCATAGAGCAGCCCGTAGACAGAACACATCCGTTGAAGAAAAGACATAATTGCTGTCTTTGTAATGAGCATACTGACCATTTAATGGTATTTTCAAAGATCGTTGTGGAGACAAACAATCAAATAGCCTAAAAATAACAAGCAACTTGAACCCCTTTAAAATATGAATAAAAAAATGAAAAAAAGGACAAGAGCAACGGTAAGAAACGAACAACCACACGTCCTGTAAGCCGGAGAACCTCGCCTGAAATCTGCACAGGAAGCGCACATAACAGAGAGTGATTAGGGGATCAATGTTATCGAAAATTGACGCAAGATTATTTGAAGTCGATGGTCCTAGATGAATTATGCCTCGAGGATCGTCCCGGAAATGTTATGGTTACGAACTGAGATCAAGAGATATATGGGCTGTATCATTACGTCACACACACACACGCATACAGAGAGAGAGAGAGAGAGAGAGAGAGAGAGAGAGAGAGAGAGAGAATTGCATACGTGTAAAACATTATAAACTTGAGTTTTCAGGAAGTCATCATGAGTCACTTTTAATGAAGCCATCTTGAAATTACGATGGCTTTTTCATCACACGGCTGAGAGAGAGAGAGAGAGAGAGAGAGAGAGAGAGAGAGAGAGAGAGAGAGAGAGAGATTCCGTACAAGCATTCATAAGTTTGAGTTCCGGAAGGAAATTATAAGATAATTTTAATACAAAAAAATCGTATGTCTGCAATACCATCATTTCTGAGACGGGGCTGTGAGGGGAGGGGGGGTGTCGGAGGAGGGCGGTAAAAGAGCGTTTTTTCTCATAATGTTAAAATTTAGAAGCTTCAGTTTTAAAAAGCAATTATCATTACTAATACAGCAAATTTTACAATAAGCTGTACCATCATATTACACACACACACACACACGCGCGCGGACACACACACACACACACACACACACACACACAATCACAGAGAGAGAGAGAGAGAGAGAGAGAGAGAGAGAGAGAGAGAGAGAGAGAGAGAGAGAGAATTTCTTAATGTAAAACATTATAAACTTGAGTTTTCAGAAAGCCATCATGAATCACTTTTAATGAGGCCATCTTGAAATTACGATGGCTTTATCATCACACGACAGAGAGAGAGAGAGAGAGGAGAGAGAGAGAGAGAGAGAGAAGGTCTTGTCGTAACAAAGAAGTGTAACGTAATATACAATTGAGAAGATATCAAACTCGTGTTTTATTTGCCTTTGGAATCACTGGGTACGTATCAAGTGATTGACTCGAAATAAGCCGACCGTGCAAGAATCGCCTGACAGCAGGAACAAATAACAGAGCAAGAACTTCTCTCTTTTTTTTATTTGCAAAACAAACAAACAGCGGGTGAGTAATTTTTACACGTGATCAACACGATCTCGAATGTGACCTTTCTTTACTGATACCAGGTATCCTAATGCGAATACATTAAAAAATAAATAAATAAATAAATAAATAAATAAATATATAAATAAATACCTCTCTGGATTAATGAGTATACAGTAATTGAAACGCTGTAAGCTATACTAATTAGATAACCTAGTGGAAAATGAAATTATTGAGCGATACATTTCTTAAGACTTTCATTAACCCACAAAACCCAAAATCTTCAGGCAATGATCGTCACATCACATGACTACCATTATTACTATCATTATCGAGTAGTTTAACCAAACCAATTATTTCTGCTGCTTAAACGATAAAATATTTAATGCTATGCAGTTGCCAAGAGACAAAATTTTCAAAAAATTATGATCGCTGTGATATCTTAAGATACTAAACCATAAAGAATGCTCCAAGTCTATACTGTATATATGTGCAATAGTTGTATTACAGAAGGGAGACAGTCTTTTATGGATACGTCGAGCATTACCGTAAATGGCTTCCGCACAAGTTATACAATATGCCACACTTTTCCTCACATTCTCATTTTTCTTTATATCTAATTATACCTTTATGTACCACAAACTCTCTCTCTCTCTCTCTCCAGAGACTTTGGTCTTGATCACTTACTGTATAGATTTTTTTTCTTGCATGAAGCTGTCACCGAAATTTTTGCTTTCCACCAACAGAGCGAATTTAGAAACACGTTTTTTGTTCATAATCAAATGAAGACAATTCATGTAATTAACGGCTCTTAAAATAAACGCGGTCATTAGTTCTCGAGCCAACCTTGCTGTTGGAGAACATGCCACTTAATGCGTCGGACTGGTTCAAGTAAAAGCAATTTAAAGAAGACTTCTCCAATACTAATGATATTACTTGATCTAAATGTGGCAAAACCTGAAGAGTCTATCGGAGACGCACAAATACTGATCTCTGTTGCTGCTTAAATCCAAAGAACAGGTTCGCATTCAACTCCGTAAATTATCTATCATATATTTACAATGAGAAATTAATTGAAAATGTAATATACGCTCGGCAGAGCTGTCCAAAACAGTCTCTACAAAGATCTGCATCCATAGCTTCAACCCTGTAAACGACTCGAAATAGTGGTCCTCGAGAAACAAAGAGGGAAACCAGTTAACTTGATATCAGCTTAATAAGAGAAACTGAGTTATGAAAATTTCATACTCATTGCTTAAGGCAGTGGTTTCCAACCTGTGGGGCGCGCCCCCCTGGTGGGGGGGCGGGGGGAGGCGGCTCGAAGGGCTGCCGGAGGGCAATGCTTTGATGAGGAGGATAATCTGAAAACTATTAATTATGATGGATTTCAGAATTTCAAAATACTGAGAAAATATTTCCGATACAAATATGAAATTTAGTTGTCTAAAATATATAAACTATTACAAATTTTATATTAAGGAATGATATATATATATATATATATATATATATATATATATATATATATATATATATATATATGTATATATATACACATATATATATATATAATATATATATATATATATATTCTATATATATATATATATATATATATATATGTATGTTTGTATAATATTGTGAATTATTGACATGTGCCGACTATTCCGGTAAATTACAGTATTTAAGGGGAGGTTAGTGGGGGGAGGGTCGCAGAGAATGTGCCGTTCAATGAAGGGGGGCGAGAATTAGAAAAGGTTGGAAACCACTGGCTTTAGGTGAACAGAGGGAGTTGCAGTGGTTGGCCACCAAGATGGAAGGAAGGAAGTGGGAAAAGAGGTAAAGTAAAACGCTGAAAAGTGGGTGCAACTAGGGGGCGATGAGACGCTGCATTATAACATTTGGTAATGCCTACAGTGCACCACATGAGGTACACTAAAAGCACTATTCCCTCACGGAGTGCTTATTCAGAGGTAAAAACTGTCTAGATATCCCATTAAATCGAGAGATTTTTGCCTTCTGTAACACATCTTACTTGGCCAGGTGAATGGGAATACATATTCCACTTTTAATATCTACATAAGAAGCTTGCAAATCCATTACAAATTATGAGGAATGCATATGAAGCTTGTTCAAGATGTTAGCTAAAGTATTCCAATCAGTGGATTACACATAAATACTATTTAAGATGCTTCCAATAGTAGTACAAGTCATGGGAATACTTATAAATACCTAATTATACAGAACGATCCCAAAAGTACTATTACATACGACGGATGTTTAAGACGCTCCTAAAGTATTACACGCTTGGAAAATACATATAATTACTGTCAGGGACCCTTTCGAAAGTATTTCAAGTTTTATACAATGAATAAAGATATTCTTTCAGACTCTCTCAAAAGTATAACGAGACAAAGGTAAAATACCTAAATGCCGTCTGAGACGATGTCAAAAGTATTACAAATCAAAAGGAAAGATATATACATACCGCTTGAGACGATCCCAAAATTATCAAGCCTTGTTAAATATGCATAAATACTGCTTGAGACGCCCTAAAAATTATTAAAAGTTATGTGGAATGCATTTAAATACTGTTGTGTATGTTACCAAAAGTATCAAAAATCAAGGCGAACACAAATACGTATTGTTAAATATGCTTTTCTACTAAAGTAGGAAATAAGTCGTAGCTTTCTGTTCGTCTTGTAAAAAATAAAAGCCAATGTGGCGTCACATTAAAAAATATTCCTTATTTGATCATCATAACCGTGTTCCTTCAGTATCTCTACGTCAGACAATAATTCCTGAATGCATGACCAATGTGTGAAACACTAATGAACATTTAACATTTGGTTTTGAATAACAGACTGTAACTAGGAAGGCCAGATTCATTTGGCACCATGAGATAACAAGTGTTACCTAACATCTAATGATATCGTATTTGCATCCCGAATATGAATGGAATATCGATGAATACCCAAGAATACCCAAGAAGCCTTGATCGACCTCTGCATCTATTACGACCACACTCAAAAACAGTTGTTAGTAAAACGTTTTCACGACATTCAAGCATCATAAATTTAGAACCTACAGAAAAAAAACTTAAGTTGGCAGAAAAGACATCTGAGAGATACTTTTTCGTAAAGAACAATTTTCCCCACTTCTTTGAAAGCAAAAGAAGTAAATCTTGAGAAAACGTCTGTTAACACGTCAAACTATGAAGCATATGAAGAAACAAAGCACCATATCATGGAATTCTTCATCTCGGTCTCGGTCATATCCTGATCACCGTTCCCCTAGGACCATTGCCCTTTCCTCCCCCCCAAAAAAAAAATCATTTAAAAGCAGTTACTATCTGTTTTCAGTTAACTTCGTTGAAATATCTTGAGGACAGAATCAAAGCTGATACAGAACCACCGTGAAACTTCGCTGAGGTAGGTAAAGTGATTAAGTGACTGGAACAACATCTGACATTGAAATCCTCATCGTGGTCGCACCACAGCCGAGCAATAACGATTCGAAAGAAACGCCATAAAAAAAGGGAGTATGTGTGTGTGTGTGTGTGTCTTCCACTTCCACGTCAATCCATCTCCTTTGCCGTTTCATTAATGCCTCGTGAACACATTCTGCCCGCATTCGCAGATAATAAATCTACAGCCGCCTTCCTGAGAACTGCTTTAAACAATGACAAACGCCACAGTTTCAGGCAGTAATTCAAACAACGGACATCCATTACGGCCACGGCCACCGTGTCATTTGGCTCTATCGAAACCCTCAATAAGAGGAGATGGGAACACAGATAAATCAAGAATCACTCGAAGGTCAGTAGACGTAAAGATACGACGTACACAAATAGATTCCTCGTCGGGAGAACGCGTATACAAGTGGTTTCCGGTTGCACCCAGAGATTCGGGCTGAAATTGTCGGTCGTCGATACTTCTTTATTTTGCTCCTTCTGTTTTTTTTTTTTTTTTTCTTTCTTTCTTTTTTTTGTCATCAAGAGTGTTATCCGTTATCTACATACATTTCAAACGTCTCTCTCTCTCTCTCTCTCTCTCTCTCTCTCTCTCTCTCTCTCTCTCTCTCTCTCTGTTTTCACCTAAGTTTTTAATGAGACTTGCTTTTATTCGTCTCATATCGTAACAGGAATCAGGCTGAAGTTCAAGTTTGGAGATCAGAAAATATGATAATTATGACAAGTTCATATTTTCGATATTTTCATCATGAAGTTTATAGCAGAGAGAGAGAGAGAGAGAGAGAGAGAGAGAGAGAGAGAGAGAGAGAGAGAGAGAATATTTTCTTTTTTGTCAGGAATACTGCGTTCCTTTACTACACATGCAATTATATAAATGACACCATGAGAAATTCACAATTCTATACTGGGAAACCAAGGGAATGAACAACTAAACAAGAGGAAAATGGAGAGTGAATGAGTGGCGAGACTGATTTCCGAAGAGAGCGACTGGATGAGTAAGGTTACAGAATCCAGCGAAAGCCAAACCTAGGGAAACAAATATCTATCAAAACGAGCGACCTGGGAATACCGATACTCGCAGGATATGTGAGACGTGGTGGCTTTGTTGGTGCTACAGGGCACTTTCTAATCAAATCATTGGTTTCCTAGGCAATGAGCGTTATGTCCGTCTGTCTATCTGTCTGTTATTCAATCCCGGCTAAAAAAAACTTCGAGGGATTTAAACCAAACAAAAACTATTGGATAGGGTTTTGATCATCATCATTATTATTACTAGCAAAACTACCCAACTATGGTGGGAAATTAATTGCATAGAACCCGTGTGTCAGCATCGGCTATTAAATGCTTTATTAAATCAATAACTCGCAATGTACATGCGTTATAGAGCATAAATAAACTTACATTTCACTGTTGTTTCTCGTATGAAAGTGGAAAGAGAAATGAGTGTTCGATGTAAATATCATTTCGAACCCAAAAGTTGATCCTGCTTTGAGGAGTTCGAAACTTATCATCTCCATAGGACTCAAATATGTGGGTAATGCATGCATGGGTGTCTATGAGAACCTACGTGGCCGCTGCAAACGTATACGTGAGATATCCTGATTTAACGTTCATTTGAGGAGGTAATTATGAATTTATAGATAAAAATTATATCTAGGAAACCAATGATCTGGTTATAGCCATATAAGGCTGTAAACAATCCTCGATCAAAGACCTATAAAATAGTTTTTTTTTTAATCCGTCAAGCCGTTTTTTAAAATGATCTTTTTAACAAAAATTTATAAAAAAAAAACTGCCGTGATTGAATAACAGACAGACGGCCATAACGCCCATTATTATTATTATTATTATTATTATTATTATTATTATTATTATTATTATTATTTTATTATTATTATTATTATTATTATTATTATTCCAAACGGCGAGCTATGGAGATCAGGGTAAACAAGGCAATTTCAGTCAGTTGATCTCTCCATGAGAGGTTTGATGCAACTTGAAACGTTTAAAACGTTAACAGACGAGAAAGGCTGGATTCAGTAAAAATTTAATACAATATAATTACATCGGAGAATTAACTGAGAAATCGGACGATACCGTGGTTAGTGGTCCGAGAAGCTGACAAATTAACGGCCTGTTCATTCAAACATGCTCTCTAAGATTTGAGTTGACAGATAATGCAGGGCGGCATATGACTCAAGAACTGCAAAATGTTTGGCTCTAAGACTCTAGGATATGAAGGAAACAACCAACAAGTTGATAAGAAGAGGCGCAAAATATCAATACTTAACAATCACAGACTCTTTACTAAAGAAACCTCCTTTTTTCATCAGACAAAAACTTGAAAGTCGACAACTTTTTCAAAAGATAAGCCACCCGTCCATCAAGTACATTTCTGACAAGACCGGAACAGTGTATTACAAATCAGCCATTTAATTTCGCTAGTGTCTGAGCCGACTAAAAAACGCTCATACCTACCGCAACACCCCCCCCCCCCCCCCCAATAAATAAATAAAAATTTCTGCGGAAACTTTCCTTCCAGTCCTCAACGATCCATGACAGCTGTTCCTTCGGAGGAAGCAGCAATTGTCACCCAACAAAAAATGTCGCCGGTAAAACACTAAACTTACCTTTCCATAAACCGACCGTTTATGAACACTGCGAAATGAAGTAGCAACAGTAGAAGAAGAAGAAGAAGAAGAAGAAGAGGAGGAGGAGGAGCAAAAGGAGGAAGAATACAATCCTAACAGTCGAACCCAATAGCTATTATTGGCTGCGTTGCGGTCGCGGGAAATGATGGACAACGAAGCCGCTAACTGTTTTCTTCTTACCCAATTATCCACGCCATCATCATTTGTCCAAAACACCACAGGCAACAGGGACACTGTTGCCAGCACCTGCGGCTCCAAGTTCCTTTACTTCACAGGGCCAAGTCTTTCTTGAATTTCTGAAATCAATCCAGTACTGTTGTTCATTTTATATATATATATAATTCCAAACTTTGTTTATCTTTAGAGTCATGGTCATTACATTCCAAAGTTTACAGATTTTTGAGAGTCACTTTCCTACCATACCTCTCTCAATTTCTAAATTTTCCTCATCTCTAGTTCCTCAGTGAACGAGTCGGTTGCATAATCGCCTATCGATCTGGTAGCCCGAGTTTTCTTCAAGCTGCTGCCATTGAGGAACCGGAGGAATATATATCTGGTGATTAGAAATTCATTTCTCTAAATACTGTGGTTCGCACCCCACAATAATCTGTAGGTCCCGTCGCTATGTAACCAATTGGCTCCTAGCCACTAAATAAAAATCTAATCCTTCAGGCTGTTAAACTAAGATAGACAACTTTTTATTTCTCATTTCTGAAGGTCGTGAATCTATGAATACCAAAGCTGATTCCTTTCTATAGATCACGTCTTTCTGAACGACGAAGGCCTCTATGGGTTATGCATTTCTGCACCCCAAAGTGTTCCTATTTCACCTGGACATTTCTTTCATGAACCTCAGCTTCCACATTAATGTGAGTCCTGTTTTTTTCTGGATTCCTTGTCTCTCATCAGCCCGCGACAATCAACCACATTTCATATCCCGAAAACTGAGAGGATGGCCGGTAATTAAATAAGTTAAGCTGATATTAGGACGGTATTCCCCAGGTTTGGTACTTTCCCCCTCTAACGTGTTTGACGATTTTCTGTTGTAATGTCACGACTATACATATGACAATATTCACCTGAAAGATGACGAATACATCAGCAACAAATATAATAATGTAATGAATGTAATAAATTTATCCAATTAAAAGCGAAAATATCGAGCTGTCCCATATCTTAAACTGAAAATACCTTACATCAAATACCTCTGAGTATACAAACGTTATTACAATTGGAAATGAAATACACACGATCCACATAAATAAATCTGCTCATAATATTTAACATGAAACCATCACATTACATCAAATGAAAAATTAATCTTATTCGAAATTTCCATGTGTGTCAAGGATTGATATTTTTAAATAATGATGATAATCTTTTGTGTACCCTTAATCCAAAACATTTACTTAAGCCTAAAAGCACTGAAGCTTTCTAGTGATCAATCAATAGCAGTCAACACATTGTTGGGTTACTGAGATTCATTTGAATCAATGAATAAAGGCAAGTGTTGCTTTTTTTTATTTTTTTATTTTTTATTTTTATACCAGTTACAGATACAAAATTTTAACCTTTATTCTATACGCAGGATATGAATTACGCAAAGTACTGTCTTTGGTTCCCATGGAAATCAAGACCTGTGTGTGTGTGTGTGTGTGTATAGAGAGAGAGAGAGAGAGAGAGAGAGAGAGAGAGAGAGAGAGAGAGAGCAGTGATATGATGAAGAATAGAGGAAGTAAACTTGCATACTGTGTGGGTGTGTTCATGCGTACGCTGCTCTCTCTTTCCTGTTTCTTATTACACAGTCTTTATAATGATTACCATTATCGTCATATTCGCCATCAGTAACATTTACCATTACAATCATACCATTATCTGAAAAGCCAACAGCTGTGCATCAAGACAAAGCTAAGTCTCCACAATTGGCCAAATCGGATACCCATTAAAAAAAAAAAAAAAAAAAAAAAAAAAAGTGAGAGAGAGAGAAAGAAACAAACACAAAAAGGGAACATCAATAACAACAAAACGGTGGTTAACTCGCTATCAATCTTTCCCAAAGGTAAACATTGGTAGGGGAGGGAAAATGAATGACTATAACTGATTTCCGACAGTTCCCCCCCCCCCTCTCTCTCTCTCTCTCTCTCTCTCTCTCTCTCTCTGGTTAAGATAAGACCATAATTTTTCAAGTCTCTCTCTCTTTTTCTCTCGTTAAAATAATACATTGTTTTCCAAGTCTCGCCATCTCTCTCTCTCTCTCTCTCTCTCTCTCTCTGCCAATATTCCATGTTTGTCTGCCATCAATTTTTTTCTCATTTGTCATATTATTATTATTATTATTATTATTATTATAACTAAAATGGCTCTGAAATGTTGCGAATGGAGCAGAGACAATACAAGTATATAATAAAAAAGTTAAAAAACAATCATGACAATTTTCCAAAACAAACGAAGACTTCCGTTTCATCGGCCTCTCTCTCTCTCTCTCTCTCTCTCTCTCTCTCTCTCTCTCTCTCTCTCTCAATCCAGGATAAAAAGAATTATACGCCGATTATCAGCGTGATGAATGACAGATAAATCCCCGATATAAATCACCCGAAAACAAATCTCTCGGGGTCCAGGGAGGTCGTTATGTGGGTTGCGAAAAGAGCGGAATGAAGATAAATACGACAATAAACGAAAACGACACGGAATGATGACACAGGAAAACAAAACGTTGCTTACGAAACGGAAGGCGAAAACGAGTACGGCACAAACAGAAATGACTTGTTTACCTCTGGCGAGAGTTCCTCGTTGGACGAGAAGTTTTTTGCGCTCGGCTACCGATTCGGTGGTCCATCCGAAGATCGATTCTCGGCTCGGCCAACGCGGAATCATAGGAATTTATTTCTGGTGATAAAAATTCATTTCTCGATAAAACGTGGTTCGGATCCCATAATAAGCTATAGGTACACCATTGGTAGGTGACCAATTGGTTCCTAGCCACGTTAAAATATCTCCTAGGGCAAGCCCTAGGAGAGCTGTTAATCAGTTCAGTGGTCAGGTTAAACTAAGATGTACTTAACTTGTGAAGAAATCGTATCATTACCGTTCAACTTTTACCAGAAATGCCGTGTCTACTATGCTCACCACCCAACGCTTGAGAACCACCTTTAGTAGCGCCCGCTATTTTTCCTTAACACCCAGTCTCTCTTTGGGATCTGGTATTTACTAAGACTAATACAGATAACAACTGTCTATAGCAAAGATGTTGATGATGATTAATACAAAATATGCAGAATCTTCCATTTCAACAAAGAAGCTAAAACACCAAAAAGACGAATCTCTTGGAAACGATTATCATGACCCACAGACAGCGCGGTAATTCTGGAGTTACCCTAATGAAAGGAAGGTCTGCTTGTCAGACGTTACCTACACGACTTAGAAGACTGAATCAGCCACCCTGTTCGTCCCTCCCAACCCTCTTTCCCACTAATTGACCCTCCAATTAAAAAAAAAAAAAAAAAAATGAAAAGCCTTGATATACATTTACTCGAATTACCTCGATGAAATCAACATCAAATTAGTTCGACAATAAATTTTGTAAAGTACACCACTAGAAGGAGAGAGAGAGAGAGAGAGAGAGAGAGAGAGAGAGAGAGACTGGGTAATATTATCACCAACAAATCGTTTAAGATTCTAAATTACGAGCCACATTTCTGAAAACAGCGAAGTAGTGCCGTGATGGGTTAATTGGACCCCGGTCGGGTTTCAGCTCGTGAAGTACTTTCTAAGTATTTAATAAATTTTCCCATTCAGATCGCCAACCTTTCGGAATCTTCGACCTTTCTCCCTCCCACTCTGTCTCAGTTTCACTTATTTTCTTTAGGGTACATTCAGAAACCCGACGCAGCAAAAAAAAAAAAAAAAAAAAAACAAGCAATTTACGGCAGTCGTTTTTTTTTTTAACGTCTAGTCGTCGTTGAGTGTTACTCAACTAAGCATTGGAAATTACACCATAAAAGGAGTAATTGGTTTACACGCTGTGCTGCTTATGCCGAGTATATCCAACGCGCTGTGACTGAAAAATATACACTTCATACGCACGCACGCACACATACGCACACACGCTAAATATATATACATGTATATGTATATAATATATATATATCTATATATATATATATATATATAGATATATATAGAATATATTATAGATATAGATATATATATACACAAAATATTATATGTGTGTGTATAGATAGGTAGATATATAACATTGCAAACGAAGATGGTACCCACGACAACTAAAGAGAGAAATAATGATGATGAAAACAACATTAACAGTAATTAGGCATTGAAGTTGGGGTGAAACAAATCGATTAACTGCTCTGCACTGGCTGTCATAATTTTAAGAATGCCTAACAGGAAGTCACTCAGACTGACATTTTCCTTACAAATCCGCATCATAAGCATCAGAACATCCACGAGAATCTCAATTTAAAGCCAAACTTGAAAACTTTCTAAACTTTCTCACTCCTTTCTTAAGGAGTAAGATTAGGAGATGAATTTGAAACTACTATCAGGGTTGGTTCCATATTAATTATTTGTCCCATTCACTCCCCGATAACTGGAATTCTTTGCCTTTCTTTCAAGATTACTTTCTTCCACGTCCGTCGTCTAAAACCAAGATTTGGTTTCCTGTTTCTATTTCCGCCAGTTATTATTATTATTATAATTATTATTATTATTATTATTATTATTATTATTATTATTATTATTATTATTATTATTATTATTCTCCAACTTGTGATACACCTGCATATGACATCCTTTACTATCGAGTTCAACTTTTTGTCTTGTATTAATGGCCAGGGGTAGGGAGGGGAATTTGACATGTCAGTTATTTGAGCCAAAAAATATTAAATTTAATGAAATTATATTAAAAACGAGAATGTGAAAAAAATCATCTATATTAGTCTAACATGCCTCGATACATGCATTTAAGTCCGAGTGTAACTATTTTTTTTCCGCGAAATGTTCAGTGCTGAAAGGGCATGTTTCACGAAACTAAAGGAAAATTAACCTGGAAATTTATATTCATATATCTGTTATAAACGTGAAAGGCTCTAGGAGTCATGAACAAGGTTTAACAGTTTCTTAATATCGATCGCGACAAAATGAAGGTAGCCCATCTTAATAATCATGCCAAATACCTTCATTTTTCTTGCACTGAAGAATAAACGAAACCTATCACTTCGTTTTGGTGCTTCTTTATTTAACATGAAAGGAATTTCAATCAATGATTTAGTGCAATATTAGAGACAAAGAGATTAACAGCAACACATGCCGAAAAAAACTTTGCTATTCCCTCGTTACTAATGACCTTTTAAAAAAATAAAATCCATCCTAGTTGAAGGTGAGATCTATATACTTCCGTTTTCTCATGAGAGCGTGGAAGTCCGTCCTCAGCTTTAATGATGAATGTTGATTATAATTCAAATAAAACCTCTCTCTGACTCTCCTTACATTATTCCCTGACCTTCCACCACGAACACCCCCCCCCCCCCCCCCGTTTCCCATCTTCCCCAAACCCCCAACCCTATCCCTCGAACAAGACGCGAAACGTTCCTGAGCCAATCTACGTTACTTTAGATGTGATGATTATCGCAATAAATCGCCAGTGAGCTTTCTGTCTCTCGTTGGCGAAACCGAATGTTTATCCTCCGCACCTGTAAATACACTTACCAAAGAGGAAGGGAAGAAAGGGTGGGGGGGGGGGGGAAGGAGGAGGGAGGGAGGGGAAAGGGGCACGGCGGCACTCTTGAAGTAAACGGCACGCTAAATAAGATCCTTCTTTTAAATAAGTTCTTTTCGGGCGCCACTGTGATCTCTCTTCAAATCCCCAGTCACATCTGAGGCGATATTATGCTTGCTTCCTCTCTCTCTCTCTCTCTCTCTCTCTCTCTCTCTCTCCCTCTCTCTCTCTCTCTCTGGAGGAGGATTTTACATTTTGGCCAAACAAGACATTCAAGGATGTAAATTGAGTAAACATATTTTCGCTCCATTTTCAGGGTTATACCGTATAACCGCATATCCCTTTGAAGCAAATATAGCGTGGAATTGCATCCCGAATCAGAATTAGCCACCTTGAAACAACCATCCAAGCAGGAGACTTTTCGAACAAGCATTTTATTTGGCATTTTTGGGGGAAAACGTTATCGCGTGCAATCTCAAGAGAGAGAGAGAGAGAGAGAGAGAGAGAGAGAGAGAGAGAGAGAGAGAGAAGAAGACGCGCTGGCAATCACTTAATTAGGTACGATGCGCTTGGCACCGGCAGAGCGGAATATGCCTTCGCCCGAAATCTACCTGAAGTATAATTCAATTAGATTCAAACGAGAAATAACAAATTGTGACGCCCCAAGAAATTCTAAATTTCAGGCCGTGCAAATGACCCTCCCGTCCCCCGCACCCTCCAACCCTACTATTTTTCTCCCCACCTTTCAAAATTCGTTGCAGTCGTATCGCCTGGCCACCTGACACACTACTATAATATACACAGTTATGATGGTTCTGACACCTTCATTTAAAGATCTAAAACACTTATTAATTCTTGGCTCTCGCCTCAACATCCGGGCTAAATGGAACAGACTTTCGGGGATGACAGGCAATGCAGCCAAAATGGGAAGGAAAGGATGTGTATTTATGGATGTCAGAGTCAGGCGAATGCATCTGAATGGAGAGAGAGAGAGAGAGAGAGAGAGAGAGAGAGAGAGAGAGAGAGAGATTTAAATAAGATTAAAGAGAGAAAAAGGATCTGACAAGACATAATGTGTCTGAAGAAAATGAGAGAAAGAGAGGGAGAGAGAGATTTATGAAATAAAATAATAAGGCATCTGAAGCCATTTAAGAGAGGAAAAATCTGAAAGTATCTAAGAGAGGAAAAAGGATTTAAGAGGGTATATAATATATCTGAAGGCAATGAGAGAGAGAGAGAGAGAGAGAGAGAGAGAGAGAGAGAGAGAGAGAGAGAGGTTCAAATAAGATTTAAGAGAAAAAAGGATTTGACAAGACATATGCGTCTGAAGAAAATGAGAGAGAGAGAGAGAGAGAGAGAGAGAGAGAGAGAGAGAGAGAGAGAGAGAGGTTAAATAAGATTTAAGAGAAAAAAGGATTTGACAAGACATATGCGTCTGAAGAAAATGAGAGAAAGAGAGGGAGAGAGAGATTTATTAAATAAAATAATAAGGCATCTGAAGCCATTTAAGAGAGGAAAAATCTGAAAGTATCTAAGAGAGGAAAAAGGATTTAAGAGGGTATAATATATATCGGAAGGCAATGAGAGAGAGAGAGAGAGAGAGAGAGAGAGAGAGAGAGAGAGAGAGAGAGAGCGAGGTTTAAATAAGATTTAAGAGAAAAAAGGATTTGACAAGACATAATATATCTGAAGGCAATGAGAGAGAGAGAGAGAGAGAGAGAGAGAGAGAGAGAGAGAGAGAGAGAGAGAGAGAGAGAGAGAGAGAGAGAGAGAGAGAGGTATAGGTTTATATAAGATTTAAGAGAAATAAGGATTTGACAAGACATATGCGTCTGAAGAAAATGAGAGAGAGAGAGAGAGAGAGAGAGAGAGAGAGAGAGAGAGAGAGAGAGAGAGAGAGAGAAAGTAATGGTCGAAAACTAAACGGCGTCAGTATGAGACGAACAGATCAAAATGAAACACTCGGAAGAAGAAAGAAGGAGAGAGGTCATGATACAAATACGATCTCAAAAATATCGAAAAAATTTATTGAAAAAAGATCAACTCAAATAAATGCATCGGGAGAAGGAAAGAAAACGATGAAAACTTATACCATGAACGTAAATATTTTTTAATGTAAAACTGTGACGCTCATGTCAATGAGAGAGAGAGAGAGAGAGGAGAGAGAGAGAGAGAGAGAGAGAGAGAGAGATACTGGCCAAGATAAGAAGGAATAGATAACCTTTAAAAAGAAGCCATTACCTTTTAATGGGAAGATAAGGCAAGCAAATGATGCCCATTTAAGGAAGTCAAGAAATCAGTTCCCGTAATAAGTCAAGCCTCGAAGATTCTCATAGGAGATTATTTTTTTTACAGCCATATCCTCAACTATTTGTGAGTTATTCATTTTTCTGTGAGGATTTAAGCGTTATTCATTCATTTTTCTGTGATGATTTCAGCGTTATTCATACATTTTTCTGTGATGATTTAAGCGTTATTCAATCATTTTTCTGTGATGATTTAGGCGTTATTCATTCATTTTTCTGTGATGATTTCAGCGTTATTCATACATTTTTCTGTGAAGATTTAAGCATTATTCATTCATTTTCCTGTGATGATTTAGGCGTTATTTATTCATTTTTCTGTGAAGATTAAAGTGTTATTCATTCATTTTTCTGTGATGATTTAAGCGTTATTCATTAAATTTTCTGTAAGGAGTTGAGCGTTAGTCATTCATTTTTTTGTGATGATTTAGGCTTTATTCAGTCATTTTTCTGTGATGATTTAGGCTTTATTCAGTCATTTTTCTGTGATGATTTAGGCATTATTCAGTCATTTTTCTGCGAGGATTTAAGCGATAATCATTCATTTTTCTGTGAAGATTTAAGCGATAGTCATCCATTTTTCTGTGAAGATTTAAGCGTTAATCATTCATTTTTCTGTGAAGATTTAAGCGTTATTCATTCCTCTTTATGTGAGGATTTAAGCATTAGTCATTCATTTTTCTGTTAGGGTTTAAATACTGTTTTTCAGATAATTGTTTGCAGTTATTTGTATTCATTTGGTGTGAAGGCTGATATATATATATATATATATATATATATATATATATATATATATATATATATATATATATATATATAATATATATATTCTCCCGGATATTTTTAAGTAGGTTACTGATTTACGTGTGAAGATTAAAACAGTTTATTAATAGTTTATTCATTTATGAGTTGATGTTTAAATATATTCTCGTAGTTTATTCGCTTGAGTGGAGATTTAAATACCGCCATAAAAATATTGTAAAGATTAATGCAGATCAGACGACAGCTTATTCAAACGTAGCGCAAAAACAAATGAACTTGTTTTATGACAAGTATCATAGTATCATGTGTATGATTTGAAAGTATGAAATAAAGGCATGGCTCCTAAAACTAAAACTGAATTAGGAGTATAATTAAAATACAGTAAGCTAAGCCATGTATATGGAATATCCCATTCATAGAAAAATAAAAAATAAAAAGGGGGGGGGGGTAAAAAGAGTAGCCATATTACCCTTCCTGGGTACACTAACGGCACTATCCCGCCCCCTACCCCTCACGGGCTTGTTAACATGATATAGGCAACTATATGAGAAAAAGCATGGCAACTACTGCCTACTCGTCACTGTCAAGTTATACCCTGAAATATCTTAAGAGATAAAGGAACAAATGTCGTAAGGCAAAATTTAACAACATATTTACTCCTTAAAAAAAAGCAGAGTTGCTATATATACGGTAATTAATATAGCTAGGACTCTATTTTCATAATTTTTTCGACAATTATCGGAAATAATGACGAAATATCCAAAGGTCTAACCAGAAATAAACTGAATTATGAAGGAAAAAAGGCTACTAAAAATTTCGTGCACCTTAAAGGCACGTGGGCTTAATAGAAGTTAAAGTCGTTGCCACTTAGCGGCTTGTCAAATATGCTGACGGATTATCCAAAAGAAAAAAGCAGCAACCAGAATTAAGTTTCTCAGTCATATTGCACCAACGCACACGTTCTACACATGTAAACAGGTTTGTACGTAAACATCTATGAATACATACACACACACACACACACACACACACTATATATATTATATATATATATATATATATATATATATATATATATATATATATATATATACCATATATATATAAAATATATATATATATATTATATATATATATATATATATATATATATATATATTAAATATATATAGTTAGCGACCTTGCCACACTAACTAGATACTCGCTCTACATCTTTCTCTGCTTCAGCTGCCCTCTAACATCGAGTACCTACCAATCCTATAATTATTATTTTTATGTTTTTTTTTATTAAGAACTCCTTTACTATTAGGTTTTTTACTGATCTAGATAAAGTTAGTTCTGGGGCTGAATTTTTGTCATTTGCAGTAATATGTTCAGAAAGAAAAAAATAGCAAAAATAGTCGTAATTTACAGTTATATGTTCAGACCAAATAGTAAAAATAGCTCTGTATGTCAAACTGATGTTTCCCTTAAATGATATATGTCGTTTGATGCTACTTATTTTTAGCTACCATGCTATGTGGCTTATTTACGTCACTATTTACTGTATGGGTACACTAGCATATATATATATATATATATATATATATATATATATATATATATATATATATATATATATATATATATTCCATGAGTTGGCAAACAACAACAACACGTACATTAATATGCGATAAAAGAGGTGTAACGAAAGACACCTAATTTCGATGAACAAATTAAAATTAAATGAATTCATAACCTCTCGAAGTCACGATTAACGGTGAAGTATCCTCATTTCTGCATAAAGGGAAAAACGCTCTAAATTACTTAAATAGGAATCTCCCCTTTAACTTATTAACGAAGGATCATCAAAGGACGTGCCCACTAAATAAGGCTGAAGTCGAGGCAAATGGACTAAAACGAAGACGTGTCCTATTCCTCTTAGCAGCTAATAGAAAAAAAAAGGGAGTTCCCTCAAGTAACGGTCGAACGATTTGTCATAGAAAATAATTATGCCAAATAATATTGAACCAGAAATATAATCTGCTTAATGATGAGTGTCTGCATTCACCTAACTGCCTTGGCAGCTATGCAAGCAACTGGTTAATAACAATACTAATATTAATTGTATTATTGTCGTTCATTAAAATTTGCAAACATGCAAAGCAGGAAAGAGCCAAAATTGTGTTCACACGATTTGGAATGTACCTCAAAAGGTGCATTCCAACTAACATGCAACAAAATACCAACACAAACACACAAGCTTGTGGAGAGAAAGCCCAGCGTGACCTCTCAGTAGTGCGGACCGATGCACACCATGCTTTGTGTGGTCCTAGAGCCAGTTTGACCCTGCCAATCTGTGGTCACAATTCTCCCCCTGAAACTCTGAAATTCCCCTCTGGTTAAGAAACACTAGATTCTAATGGTTACCGTCAACAGAAACATGAATTTTCATGGACACAATGACCTCTTAGCTTATTGATTTTCTCATATTCTTCGGACAAAGTCTCAAGAAATCATTTAACCTGAGGACGACATAAGAGAAGAAGCTCTTGTCTCCACTATTGGGATTCGAACCCACAAACCGCGGAAGAGTTAGGTTAATGCAAACCAAACATACGACGAAAGAGATCGGACCTTTTTTTTTTTTCCAAAGTGCTGAGAGAAAAAGTTGGCAGCAACAACAGCAGTAGCTACATAGCTGGGGGTCGTAGTACTACTAGTAGTAGTAGTAGCAGTTGCTACAAATTGAGATCTACTGAATAATAATGGTTTTCCACAAACCAGTTTTCAAGGAAATCCGGTCCGTAAAGTTAGAAAACGGAAAATTAGAGGGGTTGAACACCCCAAACCTCTTCCATTTCTTCCTCGGTAACCCCTCCCTAATCAAGGGGTCGAGAGGAAGAGTATCAGATGTAAGGAGACGAAAATGTCTCCAATTAGCATTCATTTAAGGTCTATAAATCTCTCTCTCTCTCTCTCTCTCTCTCTCTCTCTCTCTCTCTCTCTCTCTCTCTCTCTCTCTCTCTCTCTCGGTAGGGCAAATTCCTCATACATCTTCCACAAACATGAGAAAGAAAAGACCAACTAAAATTGAGAACACTGACAATTTTTTTTTTTAACATTTTGATGCTGAAACAAATCCTGCTATAGAAAAAGCAAGCTGAAGAATTGCAACAGCGTGCATGCACGCACGCACAAGCAATAACGGATCTCGCACCTCCTAAACTGTTAAAAAAAAAAGAAAAAAAAATTTGCACACATGCACTGTCCTCATAAACACATAATCGTTTCCTCTAAAGACCCTATTTTACGCAATTCTCAACCTCAGCAAGGCGGTTCGCCTCCCGATTACAGCCCGTGGATCTGCCAAATTGCTGGGCCAAGGATCAGACACAAATCGGAAGCCAAGAACAGTACATAAACGTGCGTGTGTGTGTGTGTTTTGTAACACACTACACAAGCGGTTCTTGAACATTTCCCAAATACTAAGATACCTCTTGTGATTTTAGATTAAGCCAGCGTCATGATGCCACGATCTCTTGCCCCTAGAATGGGCCATAATTGCATAAATAATGGGCATACGAAGCAACGAATTAGTGCCCAGAATGATATACCCAACATACTTTCCTTCAAAAAAGGAAGATAAATACGTAATGACATACTTAGAATTCATTTGATTTTCGATCCTGCTTCTATGATATAGATTCTGGTCAGGTCCCATTCCTAGGATAATGAATCATTTAAATGAAAAAAAAAAAATAACTTGGCTAAATGGAATGTTTTTATGAATGGTGGACAATTCCTTACAAAGCTAAAACTCTTCCTTTAATATCCCTTTTGTTTATATTTCCTCCAAAATTTGGATGACAAAGGCTTCCGGCAGAGTGAAATATCCCTCATGAACTTCATCGTCGATATCGCCTTCTCACGAAGTTATAATTCATTTTAACATTTTTCCGTTCCGAAAATGTATCCACACTGAACGCTGTATATCGACAGATTTTTTCAGAGGCTGAACCCCATTTTCTTTCGTTTACTCTCTTTTCCTTGCAGTTTCTTTTGGGATTTATCAAGGGTAGGTCAGAGCTTGAGTTGCCCCTCCCACTGGCATCTACATTAAAAACAAATATATATAAAACAAACGAGGTCTCAGCTACAACAGTATAACATTAAAAGTTTAATGAAAGTTCCCTTTTCTTTTCCTACTGACAGTAGTGAATAAAAACCTTCGAATAGCTATACATCTATTTTGCCCTAATCAAGGTTATAAACTGCCCTTTGAGGCAATCTTATTCGGGGGCAAGTCTGTAAATTGAGCATAACAAAATACACACTGTGAAAACTACATGTACTTGAGCGTGCCAAAACGTATCTTTCTCTTTAAGAACAGCAGACGTTGTCATAAACACCTTCCGGGTAAAAGAACTTTCCCGAAATTCTAGTATCTCCCCTAAAAAAAAAAAAAAAAAAAAAAAAAAAAAAAAAAAAAAAAAAAAAAAAAAAAAAAAAAAAAACGACTACCTGACAAGGTCACATAGAAGGAACATCCGTTAGCACGGGACACCATCCCATCAATAGATGATCTCAATAACCTTCGGCCACGACCCTTCTTCCCTCCTCGTACCAATATACCCCAACCTCACCCGACCCCAACGCAACCCGGGGATTTTCTCCGATGATAGAAACATCCTCGAATGTCAACTAATGACCACTGACTCCGCTTCCTCTCTCGCTCTGTGTTATCTATAATTGTGTTTAAGCCAAACGGCTGAGACCCACAAGTTTCAATTTGTCTTTATTACAATTGGCAGGCGTACACGACATCGATAAAAACTAAAATAAAAATAAAATAACGGCCGAGTCGACATCACTTGAAAATTACAAAACGAAGCCACCATCCCCCAAGACGCCGTTGTTGGTTCGTCTCGCGCGAAGCCACAAATGAGAGACCTACGAGACTTACAACTTCTTTATTGAATGTTATGGAGTCCGGGATCTTGTTTACACCCTCTCTCCTTCGTTCTTTTATCTTTGCAAATGACTGGGTCTTGCTTGCAGCCAACTCGCTATTCAGGTGTGTGGCTCCTGCAATGATCAGTTCGAGTTCTTGAATAAGAGGCTTTGTGCCCTTGACGGTAAAACCAATAGGCTGCAGGTTTTGTACTTTAGGAATTTTCAAGATATTGATATATATATATATATATATATATATATATATATATATATATATATATATATATATATATATTCATATGTGTGTGTATGTACACATATATACAGAAATATATATATATACATATACATATGTGCAAGAGAGAGAGAGAGAGAGAGAGAGAGAGAGAGAGAGAGAGAGAGAGAGAGAGCTAAATCATGGAAATAAAAGGTCAAATTACGCCTGGTACTGAAAACTTAGGGTATATTTCCATACCGATATGTCAAACAAACAAACAAAAAGTTTTGAGACAAGAAAAATGTGGAAAGCCACAATAAATTCTGAATTAATATTTTATCACATTGATATTGTAAGTGTAAACTTCCTTTTCTCATGCACAGATGAAGCTCTGAATGAAAACTGACGGAGTAGATAGCGATGCGTAGAAAGCGCTTAGAATTTGATCATCAAGTGGATAGAATAGAATAGAATATTGAATTTAGGCCAAAGGCCAAGCGCTGGGATCTATGAGGTCATTCAGCGCTGAGAAGGAAAATTAAAAGTAAGAAGGTTTGAAAAGGCGTGACAGGGGCGGTCCCTCGCAGCTGCACTCTGAAACAACTGTTAGAGAGGGTGGAAAATCAGTCGGAAGAAAGAGAATATGAACGGAGGTACAGTAAAAGGAAAGAAAGAGGCTGCAGCTAGGGGCCGAAGGGAAGCAGCAGAAACCCTCAAGTAATACCTATACAGTGCACACGTGAGGTTAACTGAGAGCACTATAGACCCTTACGGAGGAAATCACGTGGATATGATCACATTTTTCATTGTAATTGCAAGAAGCATAAAACAATTACCTTGTCAATGAAGACATTTTGCCCCATAAATCTTTCCCAACCACTCCACCCGATTACACTGATTACTTAAAATATAACATTTTTTCTATGAATCCCTGTCAAGCTAATGACCTACAGCTTAACGATTCATTCGTTTCAACCTTATCTTGGGATCAGAATTGTAAAAAATAATACAACATTTTCTGTTAGTGATTTGCAACTCAGATATGCCATCATGCACGCGTATCAGTTGCAGAGTTTTGTAATACGCCGAGAAAAATGGAATGACAACATGCAAGATACACATACTCGTAAACTGTGCGAAAGAAGGACCGCATAGCACGTCAACAACGCCACACACACACACACACACACACACACACACACACACACATATATATATATATATATATATATATGATGTGAAACGTAATACTACAACACATAATAAATAATAGGAGCCATCTCAATAGCTTCAACTCATTTTCTTTCATTAGCATTCATACAGTTGCTGTGAAGAGAAACCTAAAAGATATTTTCGTACATAACGAATTTTGACATCCCTACACGTTCAACACATACACGCAATACACACACACACATACATATATGTATATATACATATATATTATATGTTTCTTCACACATACACACACACTATATATGTATGTATATGTCTATATCTATCTATTATATGATATATATAGTATTATAGTATATAATATATATATTATAATTTATATATTATTATATATATACAGAGAGAGAGGGAGAGAGAGAGAGAGAGAGAGAGAGAGAGAGAGAGAGAGAGAGAGAGAGAGCGTTCATCAAACCATTTTACTGCAAATATTTCAAATATGACCCTGAAACTAATAGTAGCCCGACTGGCAACATCTTGCCATAACACACTACAATATTATAATACAAAAAAATTCCACGCACTTCATGTTGCAGTAAATCATCTCGCGTTAATTGCAACGGAAAATCCTCAACGCTTTACCTCATAACTTTAAAAGCACGTCATTTCAATTCTTGCCCCAAGAAAACCACGCTCGTTACGCGTGCAATTAAAAAGAAGCCAATGTTGCCCGAAAGGCAAGAAGAAGAAGAAAAAGAAGAAGAAAAAGAAGCCACAATTACCCTTAAATGTGACGGAAGGATAAGAAAAAGAAGAGAGGAACTGTTAAACTAACATTTGAAAAAGTTGCAATTCCACGATATCTGAAATCCCACTCACAAAAGGATAAGCCGCATAAAGGTGACGGAGGAAGAAGAAGAGAGAAGGAGGAGGAGGAGGAGGAGGAGGAGGAGGAGGAGGAGAAGTCGAAGAAGAGAAGTAATGTTAAACAAGTATTCGACGGTGATACGGGTGTTACCCATTCAAAGACCCCGAGATCTGAAAGCCTGTTCACAAAGGATAAGTAACAATTATCCTTAAAGGTGACTGAGCTACAACAACAACAACAACAACAACAACAACGAGGAAGCAAAATAAGAGAGGAAATGTAAAAGGAAACTTAGGAAAAAGATGCAACCGTGACCCATTCAAAAACCAGAGATCTGAAATCCATAAGATCGCACAGCTCACGGGAGACGCGTTTTCTCAGTCGCGCGTACGTGGTCATTTTCCCTTTGATTTGTGAAGGTGCGTGCTGCTTTGACATGCATTTTCGTGGCAAGCAATTTGGCGTAGGAGGCGGCGGCGGAGGAGGAAGAAGCTGTAGAAAACATCCTTCTCGACACCGAGGATGCGGTTTTGTCTCTCATGATCTTGGTACACGATCTCCAACCCCCCTCCCCCCCAACACCCCACTCCTCCTCTTTCATCTCTCGTCTCGCATCTTTTGATGTTCTTGCATCATCCCGTAAACCTGAGAAAAGGTGATTCATTTTACCCCATCGCAAACCTCCTTGCCATATTACTTTTAATGTGTTTGTTTCTTTATATTTCCACAGATTTTTCGTTTCAATTGTCAACTTCATTAAAAAAAAATTTCCAACCTATAATCTGCAGGATGATTTTTTGGCCAAAGAAAATCACTACTGTCGTCTTCACTTTAATGATCTTAATCAACAATCCGTGATGCTAATATCACTGTCACAATGCAACATTAACAATAAAAATATAATGACCAATCCCTACACGTTTGGCCAGTTTCCTACGCTATCCGTTTAGTAGAACTGTTGATTTTTCTTGTCTACTTACTCTTTTTGGCTTCAGTTTATCAAAACATTCTCTCTCTCTCTCTCTCTCTTTTTATTACCATCTCAGGTCTCATCTCTGTATATTTCTCCAGTTTCCCTTACTCCTCCTCCTCCTCCTCCTCCTCCTCCTCCTCTCCTCCTCCTCCTCCTCCTCCTCCTCCTCCTCCTCCTCCTCCTCACCCAATTTTTTAGTTTTGGTTCTCCTCGGCAAATCGTCCTTCCGGTAACCCAAGCGCTTTTGCTTTACTTAATTCCTCTTCATCTCGCTAATAACGTGCTATTATGTTTCCTCTGTTGCATAGCTGTAATGATGACTGGCAAATCTCCTCATGATAATAATTGTCGGTGGCATTAGCTTGTTAGAAATGTATACGATACTAAAGACACGTAATCTCCCAACCTTATTCTCTCACTATTTATAATATATGTATGATATATATATATATATATATATATATATGATATACACATATATATTATAATATATAATTATACGATCTATATATATCTATATATATATATATATATATATATTATAGCAGACAGACAGATAGATAGATAGGTAGATAAAGCAATGACCTATTTCATATACCCTTCCACCTTATTCCGAATGTTTTATGGAGAGTTGCTGGCGGCTCATCATCGATCCTTACAGAGAGAGAGAGAGAGAGAGAGAGAGAGAGAGAGAGATAGAGAGAGAGAGGGAGGATGGATAAATATATAAATTAGATAGATAGATAGATACTAGATATATATATTATCCTATATACGTGATATATATATATATATATATATATATATTATATATAGATATCTATCTGTCTATCTATCTAATCTATTTATATATATATATATATATATATATATATATATATATATATATATATATATATATATCCTCCATCTCTCTCTCTCTCTCTCTCTCTCTCTCTCTCTCTCTGTAAGGACCGATGAAGAGCCGCCGCCAGCAACTCTCCATAAAACATTCGGAATAATCACATATTCTTTCACTTAATGACGCTTCCATAAAGGCGGTGACTGGGCGACTGCTCCCATCGCGATCAGCTGCCCGCCAGTGACTGTGCAAATATCGCTGATGACGTAATGACCAGCATCGCATCGCTTATAAGATCGGGGGAATTGCCTTCCCGGCAATTAGAGTAAAGAAAATACAAACATTACTTCTGAATGAAAGGAAGTGGCCGATAGGAGACGGATGTGAGGACTGTGGGATAAGGCCGAGCCCAGAAAGAAGGCGGGAGATAAAGACATTATATATATATATATATATATATATATAAATATATATATAATATACTATATATATATATATATATATATATAGATATGTTATATATATATATATATATGTGTGTGTGGTGTGCGTGTGTATGTGTTCGTGTGCCTTTTTGTCAGCAGCAGAGAGGGACTGACACAAATACATTGCTATTTTTTGTCAATCTTATTTGTGTCACTTATTTGTGTGTAAGTAGAGAAACCAGTCCTAACAAGGACTTGATTTACGTTCTCACAGGCATTTAGAACATTATTTACTGCATTTTATAAAACTATTTTAAGTAGAAAACATAAAATTTACATCGCACCCTTCACGGACAGAGAGCATGAGCTCAATACTTTATAGATAAGAAGCCGTTAACTTAAAAAACAAACAAACTTTTTTTAACAATGTTCTTGTAAAAAAAAAGGCTTATGGTAAATAAGCTTATACAATATTAACTGCATTAACGTTTTCGGAATAAATTCAATAGGGAAATAATGACTGCTCGCACTTAAAATAGTCTACTTATCCTTTTCCCTTCCGGAACCTCAAACCATCCCTAAATACAAAACTGGTTTGTGATTTTGAAGATACCTCCAGAGCAAACTGTGGTTTGAATCTCTTCCTTTGCTAGTTTTCACTCTGATCTCTAGTTCAAATTCCCTGTCTTAAGTCAAACTATCAACCCAGTTCCTTTGTAAAAATCAAGTTCTAGGTTTCCTTTTTTTCTCCTTTTTTTCTGGGTGGGCAGGGCTATATATATATATATATATATATATATATATATATATATATATATATATATATATATGCATATATACGTGGTATATATATATATATATATATATATATATATACGTGTATATATATATATATATATTTACATAAACACGTATAGTTACATTTAAAAAAATTACTTACAGACACACACACACAAACCCAATGTATACATTGAAGAGTCAGGATTAAAGATAAAGAAAGCTTTTACTATGAACAAACTTACGAAGCTCTCTCAGTAAAAAAACGGTTTAGAATATAATTTACGAAAGCATCCACTATTATACAAAAATTTTTAAAACTAAATACTCCCTCGAGTCATTTTTACCCTATGTGATTTGTAAAAAGATCAATTACATAAAATGTTAACAAAATCTTACAAACAGCCATCTTCATCGCTACTCAGATTACAGATCATAATATATTCCCAAAGAAACAAGAATCCATAGGGAAAAAATACATAGGTATACACATGAATTAATTAACAATTCTGTAATAACCAAGCAACCCTGAACTGATTAATATTGAAGTCCACAAGGTTTTTCATGATTTCTGCATTTGGTACAAAAATATTGTGATAATAAGAACGGGATAAAAACTGATTTTTGAAATTTTATTTCACCATAAATGTAACGAAAGTCTACAGCCGAATAAAAATGTGTAAAAGCTGCATTAAAAAAAAAGGTCGTAAATGAAGAGAAACTTCAAATTATCAAGCTGTATACTTACAGAAAATATAAGTAGCAAAGGGCGCACTTAATAACATCGCAGTGATTAACGTCTTCTAATCTGAAATGAGGTTAAAGGTTGCACCCTCCCGCAAAAAGAAAAAAAGAAAAAAAATACCAATTTAGAAAAATAAATTACGTCGAGAACCAAATAACAATTGTGTGTAAAATTAACCGCATTCAATCATAAGAATAAGCAGGAGCGGGTACTCTCATTTATAAGGGGTACTTGGCCGTAATTTACGACAGGTGTGTAAGCGCTCTTAGCAAGCAGGTATTTGGAAGGATTGAGGAGTTCCTACTCTTGGCCCGCGCTGGTTTACACACATACACACATACACTCACACACACTCACACACTCATCTCGGCAGTAAGTTAGCGAGTCGCTCGTTATTTGTATTTGTGTAATTTCCAACCCGAGCTGAACTGTCTTGAGCCAAAGTGACACTTGGCAGCATTCTTGCCTAAAATATGAGGCCATTTGGCCATGCAAATAACAAACCGAGAGCGACGCGAACAAGACAAACAGCTCGCCCAATGGAGACAAACGAGGCCGCTAATGGCTAATAAAGCATTTAACTGAGGACAGCCCCCCCCCCCCCCCCCCACCGGAGCAGGAAGGAGGGCGCTGCATCCCCCATGGTGCTCCCACTCACACACCCCCCCCCCCCTCATTTCTCTCTCCCCCACCCAGATTGAAAGAGTTTTAAAAGCCAACCTATTTCGAGTTAAACGACTGCATTTGCATAATTGCTCTTCAGTTGCGATGCTTCTGCAACCGCAAAATGTAAGTAAATGAGCCAGATTTGGATAGCATTGTTTTCCAAGGCAAGAGGAGATGGAGTTGGCCTCTCTCGTGTCCGCTGACCACGCTGACTACCGTTGCATGAGAAACAAGATTGCCTGCAGAGAGAGAGAGAGAGAGAGAGAGAGAGAGAGAGAGAGAGAGAGAGAGAGAGAGTCATCTCTGTTTTAGTCTAAAGCATGGAATGACATCAAACTGGTTGGTTTGGATTAAAGGAAGTTGTGCCAGCAAGTACCCTACCTTAAAGAAGCCTTTTGAATGTTGTACTGTCTCCTTGTATAAGAGGCCAGTGTGGACCTCTGGAATCTTACAGCCATCACAAGCGTTCTGACCTCATAAAAATGTTTGAATAAAGGTTATATAAAACCAGAACCAGTTTTCATCTACTGGATAAAAAATGTCTAAAAGCAAAAATCACCAATAATAATGATAATGATAATAATAATAATTCTATACAAAATAAACGTGGCTGAATTAGCCATTGCTTTCAATGAAATAATAATAATAATAATAATAATAATAATAATAATAATAATAATAATAATAATAATAATAATAATAATAAGCGGAAATAGACCTATTTGTGTTAAAATATTCCTTATTTATAAAATAATTTCAAAGTCCACAAGCAAGACGACCTACGACTAATTTATTGAAGGAATATGGACAGAATATAAAATTTGGGCGCCTAAGACCATGCGCTAGGAACTATGAGGTCATTCACCGCTGACAGGAAAACTAAGAGAAAAAAGTTTTTAAATGTGTAACATGGGGAGAACCTCGCAGTTGCACCACGAAATTATTGTTAGGAGAAGGTGGAAAGTAAGATGGAAGAAAATGAATATGAACGGAGCTACAATAAAAGGAATGAGATGATTACGGTAAGGACCAGTTTTCAAAGCAGCCGACAGAAAACCAGGCACGCCTATTAAATGAAATGACTTGACGATTTTTATCATAGTAACGAAAAAATATCAAAGATATGACAAAACGAGAGAAGAAAAGGCGACCCACACTTCATTTTTTTTTTTTTTTTACATCAATCTCGCCGTGTTAGTTTTAAATGATTCCCTAAACTTAACGTAGTTATTTTCGATTAAAAAAAAACGTGAAATACGAAGGTTTTCTTGTGTATTTCCATGAAAATATTCCAAGGTGAATGGCAGAAGACATGTTAAACTGTACACTCGGCTACTGAAATCATCCTAAATTACAAATGCTACCGTACTTTTTTATCAGATTTATAAAAAATAAGTAATGAAAAAATTCACCAAGTTATGGCGATATGTCGCTGGAGGTTTAAAGCTGCCTGCAATACAAAAAACGAAGAAAAATTAACACTGCAAGAAGGCAAATATATTTGTTAACAAGCATAGAGAAAAAGACAACAGAAAATATGCTAAGCTGGTGATTAATAGACCTGGTTCTTGAGGGATGGATGGTTGTTTGTCGAAAAAACGAAAGATGATTATGAGTTGCAAAGGCTTCGGGTAGATGAACAAACAGTCAATGGTCGTGAAATACCAATTCATTCTTAGAAACAACTTTCGGATACTTAACCTTGGTGATAAGGATGAACCCTTTCGGCTGTGAGTCGTATGCTATATTAAACTGAATAAGCTCTTTGCTTGGATGGTTAACATCAATAATTATAATCTTTATTCATAAGAAGCATACATTTTCATGTGATATCCTAGTCGACCTTGCATTATATGTATGTATGTATATGCATATACAAATATACATACACACACACACATTTATATATATATATATATATATATATATACATATATAGTATATTATAATATATATATATCTATATATATATTATATATATATATATATATATCTATATATATATATATATATATATATATATATATATATATATATATATATATATATATATATATATATATAACATCTCAGAAAGAACAGTTTAAAATTGCAAACCTCTGTCAGTGCAATTAGCGTCTTACGCCAATATTCTGCACCCTTTACATTTTCTTTCATGACTCAAACCCCTAGATTATCATAGCTAATTTGTTACTCTTCGTCATTGACGCTTCATTTCACAGACAGCTGGGAGTTGTATCTCTCGTGAAATATTCACCAAAACCAGTTGATGATAAACGAAGAATTTTGAAAGTAGTCGACCAAGATTCCAAATTTGAATAGATATGTTACATAAAAGAACGATTTGCTAAGATAATGTTTAATATATCGTTGTAATGTGATTTGCTTTGACGTTTCTTAGAATGTAGAGAGTCATCATTTAACTTCCCTTAGAGACAGAGTGCTCGAAGTGACGAGCTTTGGGAAAGCTGATGTGTCTTTTGGGGTGGCTTGTAATCAAAATTGCTGTCTTAGCAGATCAGTGCGATGTCTTGTCGCTATGCACGAGCGGGTCGCAGAGGTGACTTATGTAACTAGTTCTAGGCAGTTCTTGCTTGTGGACATTGTGTGTGAGTTCGTGCGTACGTGCGAGCTTCGTCCCTACAAAATGAGAATGTAGCATTACCATGAAGGGGAGATCTGTACAAGAGAGGCAGAAGCCAAGATGGCTTCTTTGAACAGTTCTTTTATTATGTAGTTTTGTGTATACTGTGTTGAATGGGTAAGAATATTCTATTTTGGCCAAAGATATGGCTGGATTGTATTTGAATATTTATTTCAGAGACGTCCTATTTCATATGATCTTTGATTTTAATCTTATGCTTATTGGGGTGCTCTCCTGTCTTCTAACAGGTGATTCTGGAGACAGGGGACTTGATCTGGAGAAAGGGGAATTGATCTGGAGAAAGGGGAACTAACATAATAGAATATGGTGACTTAATTGGTGTACTGACTATATTGACTATGCCTAATGTTATGGCTGAACTAATGTTAGTTGTTTGATTAATTAGTGAGGGTTATCTGAGTTATTTGGACTTTGTGTTTAACATTTCATTTAATCATTCTGTTAAGAACCTGAGTTAATTTAGCTAATACTTTGTTTTTAAATAAATGTTATTTTTATAGGCTCACGTGTCTAATTTAAGTGTCTTAGGTAATGGAGGGGGGAGGTGTGTCGTGAAGAGAGAGAGAGAGAGAGAGAGAGAGAGAGAGAGAGAGAGAGATAGAGAGAGAGAGAGAAGGAGAGAGGGGGGGGGGGCGGTTGTTGGTGTCAGAGTGAGAGGAAATTGATGTTGGGTATTGCCAGTGCTCTTAGACGCACGGATCCATTGCTACCTTTTAATAAATACCGAGATTAGATTCTAATCTTCGGATATTAGAGACAATCAATAACAATTTGGTGGTTGATCTAAAATAACAACTGATTGAATTTAATAAGGGTGTGATCTCAAATAGGAAAACTCAAACCTAGGAGTGTGGAAGGGAATAGTACAAGGTTTACAAATCAATGTCGATGATATTTCGCCAGTTAGGCGCACCATGATTATTGAATGTTTCGCACAGAAACACAATTAGGTGAAAATGCAATATGAAAATAAACAGAAAATTACTTTAGTACTGACGAAACTTGGGTTGCTTTCAACTGTTACATTTTTGCTTTGAAAACCTATAATCCCAGGTGTAGGAATACATATTAAAAAATTTTCAAAGCTAAATTTTTCCTTTCAAAACCTCATCGAAAACTGAAAAAGAACAAAACAGAAAAAAACAAAGAGAAAAAGAAAAAAACGCAAGGTCACGCATGCTCACGATCATAACGAAATGAAAAAGGCATTGAAATTCATGACTAAAGTTCAGACTATGCTGGAGACTGAATGATCAGACAAACCTTGCACGCATGAAAATAAAAAAAAAGCAACTGAACCTCGTTTCCACAAAGCAAATGGGAAAATACAAAAAGAAAAATCAGGACTGAAAACAATGCCAAATAACGCTGAGCACAAGGAAGGCTGAAAAGACACGCGAACACAACCAAAAACTAATTTGGTTTCCAAGCATTTTTTTCTTTTATCCACCTTTTGTACGCTGAAGACAATTAGCTGGCATTCATATCACCCTCTCAAAGCCTAGCCCACCTCCACCCCTCCCCTCCCCTCCCCCGCTATGCGGGATAAGCCCTTTTTCTCCTGACCTCAAAAAGCATTGTTCTTCCAGCATTGTAACACGAGCAGTTTACTGTTTCATCCAGTTTAATCTCCGTGGAATAAGGAACTATGTCGGGAGTAGCTGCACCATTTCGTCTTTTATTATCATATCTTCGAACATTTCATGTTATTTCTCTTCCACTCAATATCTGACAGGATTTCACGTCTATAGAAACAGCTGGAAGTTCTGGCAGGAAAAGTGCGACGAATGGGTGCGTAAAATGCATTTAAAATAGAGTTACCCTGGGTCGTATATTTCATTTTAATAAATTCATTGCGCAATGTAATAATGAAATGTGAGTTTCTGATTAATAAAGAGAACCAGATAACTTAAGAGGCGCGGTATGATATGTACAAGCATGACGACGTCAGCCGAGCAAAGAACCCATGGCCATGGAAGCGTAAAATATCTCCCTCCCTTTCCTCTCCCGCGTTTTATGCCGAATGCGTTGCAGGTGTAGGAATATCTGCGCGACTTATGCAAGGCCACACATCGCTACGCAAGAACGTATATATACACGCCGTATATGAAAGAGCGGGATATTCACTATCAGAAAATGTCGAGAGGAGGAGAAGGAGACGAAGTGTCTTAATGCCGTTGCTACCCGCGACCGCCAGCATGACAAATGAGAATCGCCCGCCATTCGTTCCCGTTCCCGCCAATTCAAGAGCCTAATGAAATTTCAAACCGGGCATTGTTGGGCCCCTCGATGGATCCGGGGGCAATTTATATACCTTAAGCACACTTTGAAGACCTCGCGGAGGATTATCCTAATTAACCCCAACGGCAGGCTGGTGTAAGGCGAAGCTATTCTGAGCAAGGAATGAAAGGGAAGGGAAAAGGGATATTGACGTGTTGACATCGTATTATGAGAAAGGATCCAGTTGCCGGCAACAGTTTTGTCGAAGGTATTAATGGATGGGATATTCGGCGCATAATTGATTAGATGGGCCCGGTTCTTCCGGTTATCATAATTCATTAGGTGGTTGAAACACGATTAGCATGTGTCAAGGACTACAGCAGTCCTCGTTGTTATAATTATCGGTTGTTGCAAAATCTTGTAATATTACACACCCGTTAATAGTCATAAATACGCCGAAGAAAATTAATCTAGTTTGATTTAATACTATGAAATTTAGGCTGCCGAGACAAACGGTGAGACACTCACGGATACTGACCGCTGGAGAGAGTGAAAAGATGGAGTTCGAGTGGTTGGACAGCTTCATAAAAATCCAGAAAACAAAGTACAAAAATCTAAAGGCGGAAATGAGGGTTATCACAACAGATACACTAAGAAGTAACAGTTAGAGGTGCTGGACAGAAAGATGTAAGAAAGTAAACGGGAATGGAGGTCAAGTAAAAGGCTAAAAAGTGGGTGTAGCCTCGGGCAGAAGGTATAACGCTGAGTAAAGCCTAAGGCGTAACTGCACGAAATGCACTGACTGGGCTAAGGTGAATACCTCTAAGATGTCTATAGAACATAAAAGGCTACAATAATAAGAATCCTCAAATACAGTATTGCTCTGCTTGTTTGTTTGTTTGTATGGTGTTTTTACGTCGCATGGAATCAGTGGTTATTCAGCAACGGGACCAACGGCTTTACGTGACTTCCGAACCACGTCGAGAGTGAACTTCTATCACCAGAAATACACATCTCTGACCCCTCAATGGAATGCCCGAGAATCGAACTCGCGGCCACCGAGGTGGCAGGCCAAGACCAAACCGACCACGCTAAGCTCTTCTTGAATAAATCTGAATTCTAAATCATGATCTGAATGTTACGTGTTTACCTACCATGCGTCTCTGGCGACAGTAATCTTGTTGCGTCGTTAAATGTCATAAATTTCCCAGAATAACGATTTAAAACCGACAGATTATCTGATGAAATGACATTCAATGAAATAATATTTCACACCCTTTGAGAGAGTAACGGCAGAAAAAATGTTAATTACTCTGTCACCTAATCCACCACCTGCAAGGATGGTCAGTAATATCACATTACATAGAACACACCGCAGATATATTAAATATTTTTAATACGAGTATGATTAAGAATCATCTAGAAAAATCGGTACGTAATATGAAATTAGATTAATGAAATATACAAAACACGATAGGTCTCACGATACAAAGACTGAAAATATCCTTCCACATAAAAGACTTTCGGCTAGAAGACGCTCAGGAACCGAATGAAAACATATCAAATAATAAGAGACTTGATTTCAAACTCAACACAGAGAAACCACGTGCATACATTTTTCGCTGTGGCTGCTGGACTAAGCTACAACATTACTAGATGCAAATCACCCCAGTTGACTAACAATCATGTATTATACATAAATACATACATACATATGTAAATATATATATATATATATATATATATATATATATATATATATATCATCCATATATATATATATATATAAAAGTTTTTTGCCACGAAGGAAAAAATGAAAAAGCGAGATAACCAAGTACTTTCGATCCTGTTCGGACCCTTTACTGAGTTTGCCTCAGTAAAGGGTCCGAACAGGACCGAAAGTACTTGGCTATCTCGCTTTTTCATTTTTTTCCTTCGTGGCAAAAAACCTTTATTTATACATTAGCATCACGTTTTATATACTTCGTGATCAAGTTATTCATATATATATATATATATATATATATATGTATATATATATATATATATATATATATATATATATATATATATATATATATATATATATATATATATAATATTCCACTATTTAGCTCAAATGCGGAGCATTGGGCCAAACTGCTCTCCCCTGCTCGGGATCGATATCGATATATATATACCTATATATATATATATATATATATATATATATATATCTATATATATATATATATATATATATATATATATATATCTATATATATATATATGTGTGTGTGTGTGTGTGTGTGTGTGTGTGCGCGCGCTTTCATGCATGTATAAAAAATAAATTGCAAATTTTTGTGCTTGTACCATAGCAAAATCATCCTGAACACCGTGTTAACAGGTAATAGAGGGTAAGAAGTAATATCTGGAATGATCCAGAGTTAAAAATAAGAATACAAAATAAATGTGAGAAACCCGAAAGTTTTGAAATATGGTTCTTCACGCAATCATCACCACCAAACTTAACTTCATCGGAAGTATTTCCGGTATTCATCAAACCGGGATAACATTCATCATACTACAGGGTGTCCATAAAGTCCCAGTATCATTCTGAGCAATAAATACTTGTAATGGTACTGGGACTTTATGGACACACTGTCTTAACGGCAGCCGCAGAACTGGTATAATACAATTCCAATCCTCAAGTCGTCAACTAAATGGCAGATGTTTTTGCAGTATCTCTTTTCTTCTCAATCACTCTGTTGGCTGCTTGGGCGTCTGCGTGCGGTCCACTAACGCTAACACCAGAATACTAGAGGCGGTTGCAAGGGTACGCAACTGACCAAAAACTGACCACACTTAATGTTGCGTACTAACTTACTGGACGAGAGACCAGCTAAGTAGCTAAGACAACTATATGAATTTCCTCTTTTTTACAAGACTTTTTTAGTTGCTTGTTAGTCTCTACATAAATTTCTTCTTGATTTCATCCTTTGTAATAAACCATTTCAGTTGTTTATACCTTTGCCTTTAATCTATCTGTCTTGAGCGGTGATAGAAGCGGCGCTGGATGTAGAGAACTGAATAAATTTGTCGAAGATTGACAAATTGTCAGGAAAAGAGCAAATTCCTCTTTGAGCACCTCAAAGTAAGAATGTTCAAGCACAATATCAGCGAACGTACGAATGTGCAAAACGTTCTTCAGCCCAGCGTGCTCGCGCAAATGCACCCATTCGTTCGTACGTAAGTACGTGCGCGGGATGAAGCCATCTATCTTAAGCGGTAAACTAGTCATTATTTTCGCCACTCTACAATGAGCAGTTCATCATATTTACAACTTCCTTAGTGCAAACAAGTGGCAATTTATGAAGGATCCTCTTTGTGTGCTACGGCCGTCTACTGCCTCTGACCCTCACACCCGCCGCCTCATTGCTACTGTCATTAGTGACTCCCCATACATACCCCACTTCACTACTCTCTCTCTCTCTCTCTCTCTCTCTCTTCTCTCTCTCTCTCTCTCTCTCTCTCTCTCTCTCTCTCTCTCTCTCTCTCTCTCATATTTAAGATCAGTGATTACTCCAATACAATTATCTACAAGACCACAATGGCCAACAACTTGAAATTCAAGCTTCCAAAGAATATGGTATTCACTTGGAAAAAAATAAAATAAAATGTAACATGAAATACTAATAACATTTATTATAGAATATATAGTTCAATAATATTTAAACTTTGATCTCTCAAGGTGACAATTCTTTGTAATCTTTGCGGGGTTTGTTGTATGATATTTCACAATGGAATACACGAATACCCGCAAGGACAAACTTCGACCCATTTGTATATCAATTTATATAACTCTCAGTCACAACATCAGAAACTCAGTGGAACATGATTCAATTAATGACACTTCAATAAACAATGTGTTTCGAAGCCATGGCTGGTACCCGGTTATGGCCAGAAAAACTATTCGGAGGGTATATCACATGCCAAGCAAGTTAACAATGTAAACTTCAGAAATTGTTTTATAAATATCTTAAAACATTTTCCAGCTAGGAGTGCACAGGTTAGCATTAATGTTATTCAGGCTACCTCACCTATATGATTTAACCTTTTACGACTATCGTTGAATTCCCTTACAATCATACCTTTAGATAATGGATAAATTACCTTAAAATCTACCATACGAATAATTTTCTAATGCCTCACCTTCAGAGGTGAGATACACATCTTCAGGTGGTGGACTATTCTTTAAATCAACATTCTAAAAATGAAACAATCCTTAACGTTTTCATCTTAATAGACTCAAATTCAAAATTTAAATTTCCTGTTTTTTTTTTAAATCACAGAGACATGATCCCTCACCGAGGAAAATAAAAATTACCACCACTCAAACCTTTCTTTAAAATCTTAAACGCCTTGATTGTTTGTTTGTTTGTTTGTATGGTGTTTTTACGTTGCATGGAACCAGTGGTTATTCAGCAACGTACATTTTTACACGCCAATCCACAGAACAAAGTGAATTATGAATGCCACAGTGACGAAGAACAATTATTATTTAAATTTTCCTGTTTCTTGATGAACACTGCATCATTCACTCTCTCCATTAGCTCGTAGGGCCTCACGTGACCCACTTGATTTGTTGCAATTTTCGAAACGGTGATGATTTGGGATAAGTATGCTTCCTACACGCACACGGCTGTCAGAATGCACATTGTCCTTTACCTGTGTGTGTGTGTATGAGAGAGAGAGAGAGAGAGAGAGAGAGAGAGAGAGAGAGAGAGAGAATTAACATTTCCCTTCAAACGACAAAACCTGTTATGACATCATCCACGAGTGAAAGACGAAAAGACACCGGAGGGGGTGGGGGTTGGGTGGAACAGAAGTCATCTCCACCCACTCCATTGACGAAGCAAAAATCCCAAATAAAAACCTGAAAGACATGTACTGGACTACATTGCAGGGCAAACGCATCATCATCATCATCCTCCTCCAGGACGCCGAGAGGACAGTCTCCTCGAGCCTGTCAGTCTCAGGAGGGCGCGATCAAAGGCCCTCCGCTTGACGTGGCTCTTTTGTTCCGCAGTTGGTGACGATTTTCATGGCAAAACACCCTCGCCCCACTGTCTGATGAAGATGTCTCCTATCTGTTCCGTTTCGGCAGAGTACTGAAGGGGCTAATTACGCGAAAGCGCCAGACAAGGGCACTTACGTTATGAAACGCGAACGCCTTTTACTCTCTTGATAGGATGAGCTAAAGGGGAGAGTGATTGTCAGCGAGATTCAAGTGCTTAACAATTCATTTAACATCAGTAAAAGAAGTTTAAATACAACACCTACAGAACATAACCAGTCAGTTACAAATATTTACTTAATGAAGGCTGAAGCAGCCTTTATAAAAGACAGTTTCGAGTCTAAAAGGTTCTTAGAAAACAAAGTTGAAAAAAACTTAAAAATCCAATACTAAAAAACCATGGTGACAGAATTTAAATAAATACAATATATAACAGATTCAGTGGAATTTTTAATGCCATTTCCATAATTGATCTAGCGATTTTCACAAAATTCAGTTCAAATTGTTGATTTTTTTAAAATATTATTTTTAAGTCAAACAACGGTATTGTAAACCACTATAACAGATAAGCCAATTTTGAGTTCCGCTCTCCTAACTAGACTAGTAATCAGTTCCAATAAACAAAAGAAGCTTTAACTTCAAAAATGTCTCTGTGCTCAAAAATGCTGAACATCTCTAACCTTTAAATTGAATGCAACCGCTGAAAGAAAGAAATTAAAATTTATTATGGTTCTCGAATACGAAAGCAAGTAGTCATTTATCCGTGTCCATTGTTTTCAGAGTTATGAATTAGCCGATAGACACTCTTCATCTTTCTGAACTCATATTTGAACCTCCAACTTCAAATATGGTGATCATTATTCTTACCAGAAAGTAGTTTTTGAACAACTATAAGTGCAGACATGTTCCACGTCTACCAGACTAAACCATCCTTTGATGGTGACCCAGAATTCCAAGTAGATATTTAATTTAGTGTCCATTCACTTCGGAACCCACTGCTACAAGTGGAATTCAAAACTGTAACCCAACAAGATGACCCACAAACAATTCATGACACTGAGAAAACGATCCCCTTGTCTTAAGCACCTTTTAAACTGACAGAAAGAGTTAGAAATAGTCTATGAGGGTGCTGATACACACGTATACAGGTATACCTGGCAGTCTACCTGAACATGTATACCTGTAAGGGTGTACCGAATTCACTAGTAAATTCACAAAACGGGTATTTCATTCCCGCCCTCGGATATATGTATGTGTGTGGAACCTCCCTTGGACATCAATCTTTAATAGTTTTCAGTGACAACAAGAATTAAGACAATGATCTTTCCCTGTTATGCCTAACCAGTTAAAGCAACATCCTCACAAAATCTACCGAACCAAATTAATGAGTGCTCCCACTTTAAAAATGGAATGTGGCAAATACCACCACTTGGCGCAAATATTTCAGCAAAATCCGATGTTTTGTTTCATTTACATGCACATTTTTAAAAAAATTGGAACAATATTTTTCCTGAACTTACACGCATCCGATACGTAGACACTGCATTATTTCAATTTAATAAATATAAATATAATGACTGCTATGTTCATCAATATTTTCAATTTTTGATATTTTCAAAAGCAATCATTTTTTTTTTAAGGAAAGGCGAGACAGGAGACGATCTCATAAGGACCTTGGTTACACGGAGAGCCAAAGTAAATACAAAATCCCCTCTAATACTAATTATACATCAGCGTTGGCCGATTAAATTTTACGCTCCGAGTCATTCTCCTTTTTTTTTATTTCCATCTCATTATTACCATCATGATTATGATTATCATTACTGCCTACAGGATACGGCGGTGGAAATTAATAGGAAACACACTCGCTCCCTCATCTTACGGAAGCAGGTAATAACGCATTTTAGAGAGAAGTATGTCATTTGAGTCCCGTAAACCGCAGAGGTGATCATAGCCCTCGGCAGATGTATGCAACTTTGATAGTTCCTGCGGGCTTGTTTCCGCCGAAATATGGATGCAAGCAATACTTATTATATAACCCCTAAAGAATAGGGGTTGCGACCAGCGATCCACATATTTACTCAGCAAATCTAACGCATGCGAACCTGTTTTTTTTTTTTTTTTTTTTTTTTTTTTTTATCCAATCCTATCCACCCTCTTATTTTGGGAGGTTTATTCATATCTGTGCTATGAAAAAACCAAAAATATCTTGAAAATGCATACATAGTCTGTAATACAAGTGATTATACAGTATATATATGTGTGTGTGTGTGTGTGTGTGTATTATATGTATATATATATATGTGTGTATGAGCGCGTGCGAGTGCGTTTGGGTATACAGTGTTTGTATGCATATCTGCATATTACATACCTACAATAGAAGATTGAGGTATCACAGTGTAATAGCTATTGCCCTTTTTAAGCCCTATAATCGCCCATTTCGTTAGCTCAAATGGGCCAAGGAATATGAAGTGTCTCTGCGCTTTACCATCAAGTCGTCATAACTTTAAATTTTGTGAGAGCGTCTGCCGTTACCGAGGTAATTTTGAGTGCCAGTCTCTCTCTCTCTCTCTCTCTCTCTCTCTCTCTCTCTCTCTCTCTCTCTCGTGGTGAAGATGAAAGCAAAACCTCAGCATTAATAATACCTTAACAACGTCTCTTAAAATCAAAGATAACGACTCGTCACATACAAGAATAGAGAGAGAGAGAGAGAGAGAGAGAGAGAGAGAGAGAGAGAGAGAGAGAGAGATGAGAGAGACTGGCACTCAAAATTACCTCGGTAACGGCAGACGCTCTCACAAAATTTAAAGTTACGACGACTTGATGGTAAAGCGCAGAGACACTTCATATTCCTTGGCTCATTTGAGCTCGAATCTGCGGGGAACGCATCCACCAGCGGCAATAAGGTGTCGTTGTCGGCAACCATCTAGGATATTGCCTAACAAAGTGCCTTTCCTTGTGATACAAAACAGAGGGTCCAAGCAGGGAAATTCTCAGACCGTGGCACAGTGCAGATGCTACGAAGTGACGGCCACGCTTATACGAACAAGAAATGGGAAGGAGGAGCGAGGTGAAATGGCCAAGCATCACGGCACAACAGTGCATGCAGACGAGAGAGAGAGAAAAAAAAAAGGAAAGAAAAAAAATAAAAGTGTCCGCAATGCGTAACAGCCGCATTCATTCGTACCTCGGAAGACTCGACAGGACCAGAACGGGATCCGGGTTGGGCGCTAAACGTCAAAATGAACGTGAATTGTAGGGCAATCAACAAGGCTAACGAGCTCTCGACCCTACAAAAACTAATTTGCATTTGCACCCTCAGACGACAATGCAAAGCTGTTGGATGGGTAATTAAGGAATTTGCATAAAGACGCCACCGGAGTAAACTTCCATTTATGCTTCCTGCTGTCGTCGTCCGTGGAAATTTGCTTCTTGTAAATCAAGAGTCGTGAAGGCGAGAGACGTGAGGAGCGGAATATGGCTTCATTCACGTCTCGCCCTTCATTCGGATAAAAGGTTCCGCTTGTGTCATATGCAGGGCTCTTGGGTACTTGGCTGTGCGGTTGCATCATTGCTGAAGGTGTTAAAACGCATCAAATTGCAACAATATCTCTGTCTCTCTCCCCCTCTCTCACAGTTAAGCCAATTACGTCATTTACCCAAGCCAATTATACTATTTATTTACGTTTTACCTTGAGAATGCGTCTACTATTTCATATTTTCTATTACATTTGAAAAGGATTTCCCAACAGAACCTGCACTCTTATTTGAATGAAAATATAAAGCAAATAGGAGAACAAATATAATCAAAAGCGAATACAATTTCGAAGCATGAGGCTCCGAAGCTGTCCGTGCTTCTTAATATATTTGTTCTTCACTGTGTCGTTCATCAACTTTCTAAGGGCCATGCTGACCCGTCATCCATGTACTCTTATTTCCCATATGATTTCTTGGCTTGGGAAAAATTTCCCGGACAGGAAACTTGACGATATATATATATATATATATATATATATTATATATATATATATATAATATATATATATATACACACATATATATATATATACATATATACATACATACATACATACATACATATATATATATACATATATACATATAAATGTATATATATACATATATATGTATATATATACATACATATATATATATATGTTATACATATATATATATATATATATATATATATATATATATATATATATATATATATATATTTTGTCATTATCAGTCATTCTAGGCTGATCGAATGAAATAAGGCTTAGGTCAATTAATTTTCAACATGCCGGAAAATCACCTTTCTGTCCCTTTTTTTATAAGTACTGCGACGTTTACCATCATATTTATGGAAGGAGTCCCTCCTGTGTCTAGACAGGGTTTTTTAGACACAGGTTAGGCCTCACCTGTGACTTTTTAACTAGAAATGAGTGAACCCTGAACTGTGCTTCTCGAAAACTGCTTCTTCTCTTCCACTTGCAAGTCCACATTCTTTATTTGCTTCTGTCTTCCTGTTTTTCATCCAATAAAGGGGAGATCGCTTCATTTCAAGTTACGACCCTCTTTTTTCCTTCTTCCCTTACTTGCTATTTTCAGGTTTTGACTGACCTTTGCACTGAAAAAATATTGACAAGTAATGAACCAATAATCTCCAAACAACCAGATGCTACTGCTATATCCTGTAGTGTCAAAGTCATTGGTACAATTACGTTATCTTAGACGCAGTGGTTCTTAACCAGGGGTGCGAGGCGGTTCTTAGGGGTGCGAGGTTGCCATCATAGAAAAAAAAACCGAAGCAACTTAGTTACTAGGGTTGCTATGCAGTGCAGGCAAAATAATGTAGTTTCATTTTTATTAATATGTACTCTGGATTTTTGTCATGAAAAAAAAATGTAAGCTATATGAATGAAGATAAAAAAAAAAGACGTGGTTTTGTTATTAATACGCATCACATCAACTTTGTATTTTTTTTGCATTTTTTTGTATTTCAGCAATCGGGGGGTGCGAGAACTGACTGCTGATTTGAAATGGGTGCATAAACTGAACAAGGTTGAGAACCACTGCAGTGAAAATTAGAGCTTTTAATAGGCTGACAGCTTTAATTTGAAAGCTGGCAGGAAATTTAATTAAATTTAAAAGGTCTCGCATATTCCATGGCAATAGAAACGTTAGACAGCACATGACATTTAGTTCTCTCAGCTCCCGTTCTTATCTGACAGCCCAATAACACTCTGATATGACACCCATCGGGAAAATTCAAAATGGTAACTTATTTGGGGAAATCTGCAGTCAGCATTACTTTTACCTGGCTTGTACCTGGCTGTAGACATAAAAATTACGGTTTCAGGTAGCTTAGCAACGCAGATATGGCTTAAAGGAAAAAAGTTTCTCAGAAAAAGGAGCCTTGTGGCAGATTCGGATTTCATGTTAGCTCCAAAGCCCATCACCTCCCCACAGTCGATACAAGCCAATCACATAGATGACCAGTTACAAGTGCCTAATTCACTGCTTGATTAGTCAAAAAAACCACAATGGGGTTTAATTTTCCGTTCATAATTGCTCAGAAACACAATATATATGTGGGGTGTGTGTGTGTGTGTGCGTGTCTTTACAAATAATTTAGGTCTATTTTCTTTAAAGTGGTGCTTCAGAAAGTATTAACCTTCTAGTCCTCATTCGACCATCACGCGAAGCTACGAACTACTAATCTATACCCTTCTCCCTGGCTGCAACTTGTTGATATAGATTAATTACCTAATTCAATAAGTCATGATGGGATATATATATATATATATATATATATATATATATATATATATATATATATATATATATATATATGTGTGTGTGTGTGTGTGTGTGTGTGTGTGTGTCTGTCTGTCTGCTTGTTCTTTTTTTTTCTTTTTTTTTGGTATGTGTTTTTACGTTGCATGGAACCAGTGGTTATTCAGCAACGGGACCAACGGCTTTACGTGACTTCCGAACCAGAAATACACATCTCTAAACACCTCAAAGGAATGCCCGAGAATCGAACTCGCGGCCACCAAGGTGGCAGGTCAAGAACATACCGATCACGCCACTGAGGTGCTTGTCTGTGTGTGTATGTGTGTGTGCATTTATTCTTTAAAGTACATGTCTACAGAGGGTGCTAACAATAAGGTTGCTTGGCCCAAGCCATATTCGCCCGGGGCTTACGATCCACCAGGTATGACTGTCAACAGGAATCTATTTCACGCCTTTCGACAGCACAAGCGCAATCAATTTATAACTTAGAGGACCTGTCTGCCTGATATAAAAGTTGCCACTCATTGGTCGGCCTAGCTGTAAATGGGTACCAGCATTAGCTTGGTAGAAAAAAAAAAAGGATAGGTTAAACAACCTCATCCTTGAAACTTTCTGTTAATCGGAACGCTCTATCATTTTTACGTCATCTTTAAAGGAAAAATTCGTACTGTAAAAATTTGTATACAAATACACACACACACATATATATAAATTATATATATATATATATATATATATATATAATATATATATTATATATATACATATGTATATATATAATATATATATCTATATATATATATATATATATATATATATATATATATATATATATATATATGTACGGAGTGCTTACAAGTGCACATAAACCGCTGATACATTCACATTCGCTCTGGTGGTACAAAGGTTAGGAAATGACACCATCTAATATCACCATAAAATCCAAATTTATGGACAACTGCCTCAATACTTATCAGCGTCACTCGGCTAGAACGGATGCGCCCTCAATCAATCCGTCAACATTATGTCAAATGCAATAGGTACCATAACGCCATTTTTAGCGATTCCATAATGGCAATATACTGTGGCTGACGCAGACACTACGATGTCCAAAGAGTTCTTAAAATCACCCTCAAACAGTGATTTTTTTGTTTTTTCTAGTATGACTTGAGTGCGGATTCTTTTTTAAGTCACTTGTGGAGCGGATTTTTTTTTTTTTTTTTTCACCACAACCGCCCGAATTCGTTTTAAAAGATGATCAGCATCCTAATCGCCCTAAGTTTTGACAAGGTGCTCTCTATGGATTTTTTCGACGGAATTATCGGTGTTTTTTTTTTTTTTTTTTTTTTACACAGGGTGACTATGATAGATTCCCTCAACCGTGCATCTGATGTCTAGGTCCGTCCCTTACGACGCTCCTGATTGGCTGTTGATAAGCCAATCACAGGGCTGGAAACTCTGTCTCTCGAGAGAGTTCACATAGGCAGGATGTTTGTTCCACCTCTCCTGAGGGATACATCTTTCAAAAGTATCCCACAGGAGAGATGGCACATTCATCCTACCTATGTGAACTCTCTCGAGAGACAGAGTTTCCAGCCCTGTGACTGGCTTATGAACAGCCAATCAGGAGCGTCGTAAGGGACGGACATAGACATCAGATGCACGGTTGGTGTGGGTCTACTATAGCTCAGATTGATTTTTGTACTCCCATAGTCATTCTTGGTACGGATAGGACGACTAGAACTATGGAGTTTTTGCTCTTATATTTGTCCAGATTTATCATAGGGTGAGCAGCTTTAAAGATTTCTCTCTAGAATAGAACCACTCTTAGTTTTGAAAGCACGACCAGCTGTATATAGACAGTTTTCCCTCAGAAAAGACAATGGTGACTAGCTCGAAAGATTTTTTTTTAGAATTACCATCATTTTTGATAGGGCAACTATTTATATAATTTCCTTTTCATTCTCAGGTTTGCCCTGATTTCCCATATTCTGGTCAGCTCGATGGACCTGCTCCCCAGATCAGAGCTTTGACAGGTTGACAGTTCGATGAATTTCATTTCCATCACACTGACTTAATTTTTAAAAGCGTGGATTGCTCGATGGAGTTTCATCTTGAATTCACTCTTATTATCACGCTACTGCAGCGGCTCTAATTCATTGCGGATTACAGGATTAATCAAAGATTTTGCATGTATAAACAGTGGATATTTATGTATAATATCTAAGCGACATGTTTTTAAATGAAGTAGCAAAACAGCAGCTGTCTGCTAGGTAACTAAATATAAATAGTGACAAAGTCAATTCCACTCGTCATAAAGCAATTACAAGAAACTAGTAATCTCTCGTGCAATAAACATAAAAAAATGTCGTTAAACAAACAAAGGATAAACGTATCTGCTAACGAGCAAAACTATTATATCAGGACGACATAGGAACATGAAAGAAAATAAATAAAACGCAGTGACAAAATAAAGAAAAATACACACGCACACACACACACACACACACACACACACCACACACACACACATATATATATATATATATATATATATATATATATATATATATAATATATATATATATATACGAATATACATACTCTCTCTTTTATCCAATACTAGATTAACAAAATAATAGAAAATGGACGAATGAGTAATAATAATGATTACAACGAAATAATTCATGGAGAAAAGTGATCAGAAAATTATTACCAAAATGACACCCACTACTTGGGAGAGAATTAAGGGATCATACAGTGAATTTTTCATATTAGAGGAAAGTTGCGCAGATGTCCGGATATTGCATTTCATGCATTCGCAATTAATGTTGCGATGTGCCAAAAATGCAAATGAAATCAAAATGCGTATCATAACGGAACTGATACACTATCTTTTTCCAGCAGAGAAAAGACTGCCCTAATTATGTGTATCTTAATATTCGTTTAACATTAAGATACATGCCATAGACATTCATACAAACACCATAAATTTAATGTTGAAATCTTTTAATAGTAATTCACAAGAGCCAGCACCATATATAGGTCAATTGTTCTAGTCCCTTTGCCCGCTATTAATTACATGAATGGTGCGTGAATGGTATCAGTGCTGAGTTGCCAGATAAACTTTTGGCGTGTTTAATAATGATTATAATGACACTGAAGATTTACGATTTAACGTCATGAGTACCCCCAAGTTCCAATTTTCTGCGATGCCCCAAACGGAATACGAGAATTTTTTCATTCTTAGACAATTCACATTTTGTTATTCAACCGAAAAGTACTTCCTTTGTCTTAGTAGTAGGAGCTTACATTAAAGTTTTCATTATTTTTCAAATATTTTTTTTACTTCCCGAGTTCATATCCAGAGTAGTGATTTATTCGAGATCTATTCGCGTCTAAAAATATTCTGTACACGAGATTTTGATCAAAGGAACATTTAGAAAATCGTTTCCTGAAATGAAGACATACACCAACACCGAACTCACATTATTAAAAGATATATCAGAACTTGTTAATGAGGACTCTCATCCTGAAATACCACCCTCCCTATGTAGCTATCGATTTTCGTCGAGAAAATAAAAAAGGTATGCTGTGAATGAAGATGTATAATTCATCATGATTTATTCTCGGCCACATACTTAACACAAGTACATCAAAGAACTCGGCCCGCGAGCGATGGAAGGTGATGATGAGTGGATGACAGATGTCCAAAGGGGAAGGAAAACTTTGGAAAGTTTCTCAGTCACAGAAACGAAAACATTTTGCCGATATGTAATTTACTAGTTTCACAAATTACATACTGTGCTCTGATCAGGTACAGGTGTACGTAACTGCATGTGGTTTCGACACTCTGTAACACCATACCCTTTGGCCGACGAAACATCTGCCGCCAGCGAATACTGTTGCCTTAAAACCAAGTATATCCTTTGTTATCCTTTATGTCACTTTTATTGAGTGATTGATTGATGACGAAATTTGGGTCTTGAAGACCAAGCGCCGGAACCCATCAGGATTATTCAGCGCCCAAATGAAAATGAAATATATAAATTAGTATGATAAATTGTGAAGAAGTGAATGATACCAGTGTTCAAATATGAACGGGAAAAAATGAAGGATGATGTTAGATAGAACCAATAAAAAATAATCATCGAAATTTTATCTAAAAATATGTATATACTTTATAAAATAAAAATGACTAAAATCTTTACTGAATATACTGAAATCATATCTCTTAAAATAACCAGATTCTTTCAGATAACCCTACCTCAAATGTCACTTTCATTCAACAAGTAGAGCTGTGAAGAGTCTCATAAGCAGATACCGAGTTATCTTAGCTTTGGGTTACCTTAGGGAAAATGTTCAAGTTTAATCACTGCCTCGGGAATTTTGACATCACGTCACCCTATCTAAAGTTTACCTCAGGAAACGTTTGTCTACTTACTGTCGTTGGTCACGATGTTCCCTTTCTTTTCCTTTACATTAGGGACTATTCCAGGGTTTACTTGCTATCATGGGAATCCTGACGTGACCATAGCCTTACCTCGAGTAACCTCAGGATACTTTTCGGAGTTTATTTGTTGTCATGGGAATCTTTGTGTATTCAATGTCACATTACTACAGTGTTGGCCGAGGAAACTTTTCTGGTTTTATTTAATGCCATGAGAATCCTTGTGTTACTTCAGAAGACTCTCCATAGATTAATTGTTAATCAGGAAATCCTGACGTGATGTCACCTAGCCTATACGTTACCTCAAGGGGTTTTTACGGTTTATCTGTTTCCTTGGTCCTATGGCATTGCCAATTGCGAAGCTCGTAGTACTCTAAATCTAATTAAACAATTCCAGCTCAATGTCCATTTGTTATTTAGTAACAATAATAGTATTAGTTTTAGTCGTCTTCATATAATCAACATTTTCATATCCACAGAAACTTTAATTATAACAAATCGAAAAGAATTTTGCAGACTTTTTACCATTGAGACTGCACGTGCGAACGCAATGCACATGCACATATATACAATTATATATATATATATATATATATATATATATATATATATATATATATATATATCTATATATAGTATATATATATATATATATATATATATATATATATATATATATATATATATATATATATATATATATGTATATATATATATATATATATATATATATTATATATATATATATATATATATATATATATATGTATATATATATATCATATATATATATATATATATATATATATATGTATATATATATATATATATATATATATATATATATACATATATATATATATATATATATATATATATATATATATATATATATATATATATATATATATATATATATATACCTATATATATATATATATATATATATATATATATATATATATATATATATATATATATATAAACACGTGTGTGTGTGCGTGTGTGTGTGATCCCCTATAAAACGTACCCCAACCCACATCTACGCAGACCATAGCAATTTCTGTTTAAACATTAATAATAATAATAATAATAATAATAATAATAATAATATAATAATAATAATAATAATAATAATAATAATTCAGATTGAAATTCTTCGCATAATGAAGTCAGATATACGATATATCCATAAAATAATTTGCGCATTTTTTTGAAAAGCTGGCTGGTCAGTAGTTGGATGGGTGACCGCTCTCCTCGGCGTTGATTCCTTGGGAAAGGATCTTTACCATAATTTCCTCAGTCTACTCAGCTGTAAATGAGTACCTATCCCTGATAGGGTAGGGTCCAGCTATGGGTTAAATAGCAAAACTCAGCAATGATGGAAAGAAATGAAGGAATAAACGACAACGACGTAAATGGAACCTCTGGCAACAGAGGAGCTTCGTCCGGCAACCAGGTATTCAACCCAATTGAAGGGGAAGACGGTCAGGTACTTGGAGGTCGTCATCCAGCAACTGATCACCACAACGACAATAATCAACAGCCTGAGATTGGAGCTACAGAGGCAAAAAGGAAGAAATGGACAAGAGAAGAAAATAAGGGAAATATGGAGATGCTACATCAGAAGCAACCCGACGGAGAGAGGATATAGAAGAAGATTGGTCAACATCTGGAATGAGAGGAATAACAACCCCCCAATCAGAGCAGAGGCTGGCAGACCAAGTAAGGAACATAAAGAAAAAGAACTGGCTCTCCCCAACAGAAAGAGAAGAACTGGAAAGGGAAATGTCACACGACAACGAATTACACGAAGACGAACTGAGAGACGATGCCACAGAAGACGACAGGGACGATGAGGTATCAAACAACGACACACGAAGAAACACCGACGAAGTAACAGAGAGGACGGAATGGGGTAGAAAAGATCAGACAATGGATGGAGCCAGATACAGAGAGAACAAAGATCCCCTCCATGAAAGCCTACAACACCAAGAAATTAAGGGAGAAAACAAGTGAGGTCAATGAAATAATGGGCATAATACAGACCACCAGTATCACAGAAACAAATAACTTGACATATGCAGGAGCAAGATTAGTAGCAGAACTGATGGGGATTCGAACACCAACACCACCAGCACAACCAACCCAACAGAAACCAAAACAGCAACCGCCTTGGAAAAGGCGCCTGGAAAAGCAAATCATGGTGATGAGATCTGACTTGAGTAAACTGAAAGAGATGGCAGAAAAAAGGCTAAGAAGCAAGAAAACAAGGGAGGAAACTCAACGAGAAATACAAATTACAAGAGAGGGGACTAAACAGCACCATAGAAGATGTAAAACAGAGGCTTAAGGCCAAAGCACATAAGATCCAACGGTACATGAACAGGAATAAGGGATACCAACAGAACAAACTATTCGGAACCAACCGAGAAAAGACTATCAGCCAACTAAGAGGGGAAGACAACCACCCAGAAATTCCTGAAGCCGAACCAAGTAAGAGACTCTGGGAAAACATATGGAGCAATCCGGTATCACACAACAAACATGCAACATGGCTCCAGGAAGTCAAGGAAGAAGAAACAGGGAGAATAAAAACAAAGATTCACAGACATCACGACAGACACAGTCAGACACCAACTAAAGAAAATGCCAAACTGGAAAGCCCCAGGTTCCCGATGAAGTCCATGGATACTGGCTCAAAAACTTCAAGGCCCTACACCCACGAATAGCAGAACAACTCCAGCATTGTATCTCAAATCACCAAGCACCCAAATGGATGACCACAGGAAGAACATCCTTAGTACAAAAAGACAAGAGTAAGGGAAATATAGCCAGTAACTACAGGCCTATCACCTGCCTACCAATAATGTGGAAGTTACTAAAAGGTATCATCAGTGAAAGGCTATACAACTACCTAGAGGAGACAAACACATCCCCCACCAACAGAAAGGCTGCAGAAGAAAGTGTAGGGGCACAAAAGACCAGCTCCTGATAGACAAAATGGTAATGAAGAACAGTAGGAGAAGGAAAACCAACCTAAGCATGGCATGGATAGACTATAAGAAAGCCTTCGACATGATACCACACACATGGCTAATAGAATGCCTGAAAATATATGGGGCAGAGGAAAATACCATCAGCTTCCTCAAAAAATACAATGCGCAACTGGAATACAATACTTACAAGCTCTGGAATAAGACTAGCAGAGGTTAATATCAGGAGAGGGATCTTCCAGGGCGACTCACTGTCCCCACTACTCTTCGTAGTAGCCATGATTCCCATGACAAAAGTACTACAGAAGATGGATGCCGGGTACCAACTCAAGAAAAGAGGCAACAGAATCAACCATCTGATGTTCATGGACGACATCAAGCTGTATGGTAAGAGCATCAAGGAAATAGATACCCTAATCCAGACTGTAAGGATTGTATCTGGGGACATCAGGATGGAGTTTGGAATAGAAAAATGCGCCTTAGTCAACATACAAAAAAGGCAAAGTAACGAGAACTGAAGGGATAAAGTTACCAGATGGAGCAACATCAAACACATAGATGAGACAGGATACAAATACCTGGGAATAATGGAAGGAGGAGATATAAAACACCAAGAGATGAAGGACACGATCAGGAAAGAATATATGCAGAGACTCAAGGCGATACTCAAGTCAAAACTCAACGCCGGAAATACGATAAAAGCATAAACACATGGGCAGTGCCAGTAATCAGATACAGCGCAGGAATAGTCGAATGGACGAAGACAGAACTCCGCAGCATAGATCAGAAAACCAGGAAACATATGACAATACACAAAGCACTACACCCAAGAGCAAATACGGGCAGACTATACATAACACGAAAGGAAGGAGGGAGAGGACTACTAAGTATAGAGGACTGCGTTAACATCGAAAACAGAGCATCGGTGGCAATATCTAAAAACCAGTGAAGACGAGTGGCTAAAAGAGTGCATGGGAAGAAGGACTAATAAAAGTAGACGAAGACCCAGAAATATACAGAGACAGGAGAAAGACAGAAAGAACAGAGGACTGGCACAACAAACCAATGCACGGACAATACATGAGACAGACTAAAGAACTAGCCAGCGATGACAATTGGCAATGGCTACAGAGGGGAGAGCTAAAGAAGGAAACTGAAGGAATGATAACAGCGGCACAAGATCAGGCCCTAAGAACCAGATATGTTCAAAGTACGATAGACGGAAATAACATCTCTCCCATATGTAGGAAGTGCAATACGAAAAATGAAACCATAAACCACATAGCAAGTGAATGCCCGGCACTTGCACAGAACCAGTACAAAAGAGGCATGATTCAGTGGCAAAAGCCCTCCACTGGAGCCTGTGCAAGAAACATCAGCTACCTTGCAGTAATAAGTGGTACGAGCACCAACCTGAGGGAGTGATAGAAAACGATCAGGCAAAGATCTCTGACTATGGTATCAGAACGGATAGGGTGATATGTGCAATAGACCAGACGTGACGTTGATTGACAAAGTCAAGAAGAAAGTATCACTCATTGATGTCGCAATACCATGGGACACCAGAGTTGAAGAGAAAGAGAGGGAAAAAAATGGCACACATAGTAAGTAAGGAGTGATGGGAACTCCTAAGGAGGCAGGATGCAACCGGAACCCCACACTATAAATACCACCCAGTCGAATTGGAGGACTGTGATAGAGCAAAAAAAAAAAAAAAAAAAAAAAAAAAAAAAAAAAAAAAAATAATAATAATAATAATAATTTGTGTATCATAGTCTATTCAGAGATACTTATTATTCATACTAAATGTAAAACATAATTCTGTTTCAATCTGAAAAAAAATATGTCTAACACACAGGAACATTTCCTGTTATTTTTTTTACACGATAGATGGGTGTTGTTTCACCTTTTCTCCGAATAAATAAAGTGCCTCATTTACTCTCTGAACAACGTTTGAAACCTAACCACGCGCTCAAATAACAGATTAAAACAACGTGGAAAATGACGTTGCAAGCCCATCATGCGGTGCAAATTAGATTAGCCCACCTTTTTGTTTTTTTGTTTCCTGCCTGTTCATTTCTGTCATTAAACTGAATCCGAATTATACTCTCTCTCAGCATCCGAGCTTCCTGAGAAAGATGTCAAGGAAGTCTCGAGTTTGTTCGAGGTGATACGTTGATGCCCCGAGTATGAAGGTTAAATTTACAGTATTAATAACATTAGCAACAACACAGTAATCATTGTAATAGAGCAGATCAATCCACAGTGATATGCATACGTATATCATTACCTGATAGTCCTCTGAAGTTTTAGCTAGTTCAGCAGCTTAAGAAAAATAAAGATTTTAAGAGTAAGATCAAAAGTGAACGACACGGAATTGGTGAAAACAAACATAAGATAATAATAATAATAATAATAATAATAATAATAATAATAATAATAATAATAATAATGCGAGCACCAACTTGAGTGAGTGAAAGAAAACGATCAGGCAAAGATCCTCTGGGACTATGGTATCAGAACAGATAGGGTGATACGTGCAAATACTATAGACCAGGCTTGACGTTGATTGGCAAGGCCAAGAAAAAATATCTGTCATCGATGTCGTAATACCATGGGAAACCAGAGTAGATGGGAAAGAGAGAGAAAATAAATGATAAGTATCAAGACCTGGAAATAGAAATAAGAAGGTCCCTGAAAAGGAACCTGGAAAAATTAGATGCTGAAGTAGCTCTAAGACTCTTGCAGAAGTGTGTGCTCCTGGATTCCTGAGGAGGCAGGATGCAACCCGGAACCCCACACTATAAAACACCCAGTCGATTAGGATGACTGTGACAAGCCACAAAAATTAAATCAAAATAAAATATAATAATAATAATAATAATAATAATAATAATAATAATAATAATAATAATAATAATGATAATAATAATAATAATAATAATAATAATAATTCAGAATGAAATTCTTCGCATAATGAAGTCAGATAATACGATATATCCATAAAATAATTTGAGCATTTTTTTGAAAAGCTGGTTTGAACTATGATGCCAGAGCAGCAGGTAAATCATTAATAATCATCACAAGATCAGTAATCGCAGTAGTCCTCAATAGCCAAGGAAGTGAGTCTGACAAACCTTAGCGAAGTGAATCTGACAAATCTTAGCAAAACACATACATGACATTTGTTTACATGGGACTTCGCAAGCAGTCTGAAAGCGATAACTGCTAATGGCATCAACAAATCGAGACTAGTAGGAGACTCAAAATGACCAAGAAGACTCGAAAAACCGATCTAGTCTTCAAGTTAGATACAAAGTAAGAATGGCGGCTACATGTGACGAATTGTTTATATTGGGCCCAGTGAGGATTAATGAGTCAAGCTCCTTCCATTTCAAATCGTTTGACAGTTTACGGTTAGGTGCACATCGTCACTCTCTCTCTCTCTCTCTCTCTCTCTCTCTCTCTCTCTCTCTCTCTCTCTCTCTCTCTCTCTCTCTCTCTCTCTCCGGTAGCCATTGCTTTTAGTGTCAGTGACCAGATAAGCAACGGTCAGCCGATCTCCAACTACTACGACCCACTCAGGTTGACTGACTACCAAACACATTTTAGTTCAAAGACACAATGGGCTTAGCTGGAACCTGCGCATATCACTATCCTAGCCTGCGATTCGAACCCAGGATAATTTTTTTTTTTTTAAGTCAGGCCAGAGCGTTATCTACTCTCACCAATATCTTCAATTTACGAGAATAAAGAAGTGCGCCATTTTCATCTATTCCGAGGAAAAACGAAAGTAACAACAGTAAATAATAACAAACATCTCTAACATTTCTTACATTAACGTTATTCACTACTCGACCCTTCGTAGATGTTGGTGGGTCAGTCTCATCGACCCGTGACCTATTTTGCCCTCGTTCAAGACTAAAGCCGGAACGTAAATAGAGGGGAAGAAGAACAAGAGTAAGAAAGCAAAGAGGGTTGGGAAGAGCAGATGGTAATGGTTTGGGCGAGCAACAGAGGTGAGGGAAATTCATGAGGAGAAAGGCGAAGATAAGGATCGCAGGTAAGAATGAAGATTAGGGACGAAGGGAAATTGAATAATAATAATAATAATAATAATAATAATAATATAATAATAATAATAATAATAATAATAATAATAATAATAATAATAATAATAGCATAAGTCACTAAAATTGTTGAAGAAATCCACAACGGTGTAGATGTAAATATATCTACACCTACACCATTGTAGATTTCTTCACCAATAATAATAATAATCAATAATAATAATAATAATAATAATAATAATAATAATAATAATAATAATAGGGATGGCAAAGCACAACATATAAAGAAATTTAAAAAATTAAATGAAGCACAAGAAAAGCATAACAAGTAGAACTATTGTACGGTAATACTTATTTACGTTGGTATGGATAATGAACGCAAAAACTGATTACCATTTTAATAAAGAATATAAAAAAAAGTCTAACAATAATTTTGGTAACCTTGATGTAGAATTTGAGACTCGGTTACACACACAAACACACATGTATATATATATATATATTATATAATATATATATATATATATATATATATATATATATATATATATATATATATATCTATATATATATATATATATATTATATATATACTATATATATTATATATATATATAAATATATATATACATATATATATATATATTATATATATATATAAATATGATATATATACATATATATATATACATATATATATATATATATATATATATATATATATATATATATATATATATGCGCGTGTGTATGTATGCGTGAGAGCGAGAAAGAACTGCCGTTGACATAACCAAGCAACTGCTATTTTCGGCATCAGATTACAATGACGACTTTGTCCTCGAAAAGGAGCGAACTATATCAGACCCAAACCTGTTTATCTTTAACTCAAGAAGAAGTGGAAGAGGAGGAAGACAGACATTCCTGTGAAAGTTCTGATCGAACGATAGTAAAACCTCCGAGATACTAATGTAAGCATCAGACTGTGGCTTTAATTACAGCATAGGCTATCTTTATAAAACTACTGTATATGAGGTGAGAATACGCTTGATATTATCTACATCTTTCA
>NC_061087.1:7007306-7044806 GCF_015104395.2 Macrobrachium nipponense
AGCGAAAATTGCTAAGTCATGACACGCCTGTCTACGAGGGAAACTTCATCAAAATGATTAGCGGAAGGCTTTTGTTTTTAGCAGAAATATCATCAAAAGAAAAGAAAAAAATAAATAAAGAGATACCGCTCAATGAGATTAATTTAGAAATGAAAAAAATGACAGCCTCAAACAAATCGAGAAAACGAGACAGTGAATAAAAGAGATAAACTATTTAAGCATTTGAAGCTCATGCAGACGATTGACCGGAGGCTCAGTAGACGGAGAGGTCACGGGACTGGATGGAAGGGAATGGATAAGGAGTGAGGGGAAAGAAGAGAGAGGGAGGGAGGGGAAGGGGGAGTGGTAGAAAGGAGGGAGGGAGGGAGCACAAGGCAAAGCGGAGTTAATCTAAACAACTGCCTTCAGCTGGAGGTGATAACGGCTCCTAGACACGCGACCCAACATGATTAGATGAATAAAATCGTAATTTACGACTGGGAGCTTGATAGTGCATTCGGAAAAGGCAACCGCGGGCAATACCGAAGAGATTGGAAGCAAGATGGCGTGTCTGATCCGGCCGCTGCGAGGACGGGCGGATAAGCGCCGATTACAACGTGACGAATCGTAAAAAAGGGTATAGTTGGGGAGCGCGCACGGGCCATGATGCTCAAGGGGTCAGGGCTGGCAGGGTCCACTTCATTTGCTCGGGCGGTTGAATGAAAGATTGTATGAAATTAAGTTGCTATCAGATCTTCAGTGGATGCTAAATGCGCTATACTGCAGATGCTAAAAGGTGATTGTTATAATCGTACGTCCAACCAAAACCTGTTTGCTGTGATCTGGGCGTTCAGGCAACACTTACGATGCCATGCCTGATGTTCTTGTAACGTATTTGTGTGTGATGTGTTCGGGTTACAGATTTCTAAGTGATATACAAAATGTTCGGATGGCATATTACAATGAGCTCATCGTAAGCACAAACAGATAAACCTGCATATGTGCAATAACGCATCAGCCCCCTCAAACTCTTCCCAGGCGCTAAATCAAACATTCACCCGCCGTTATAATGCCCCTAGTTTTCAAAAGCACGATATCAGCCGATTCTCCATAATATCTACTCTTTCTTTCCTGTTGCATTATTCGTTTTAGACTGTTTTCTTTCTAGCCCATTAATCATTTCTATCGATATTACCATTGGTATTTTCCAGCATTATTAACATTCAGTTAATGGGATCAATAGGTCCTGTACCATTTTTAACTGAGCGGATTCAAACCATCTCGGATCTCGGTAATTAACTCTGTCCGAAGAGGCTTTATCTTTATATTCCCAAAGTCAAAGTTAATTTTCTTTGGCCTACAAAACAGAATTCTCCCCACTGAGTGGTAAATATCTTATATAAATTATGAAAATGCACTCTCAAAATTAACCATTGATTACAGATACATATATACTAGCTTGTTACCTAATCTTTATTGTTTTTTTCAAATGTTATAAAAAAGTATGTTTGTGCTCCTACTTGTCAGTTCCTTGAGGTGACATATCATATTTTAGTGAACAAGACCACAGCTGATGGTCGAAAGCTTTAATCTTGTACAAGAAATATATATTTTAAACTACGGAAGGATTTTACTTCATTGTGGATTGTATCCCCATTTACTTAGAGGTACGACATAGTACCTGGATTCTGCATATATACATACATACATACATACATACTGTATATTACGCTATTATGCGCTTACATTTATTTATGACTTTGATAATGTGTAGTCACAAGTATATCAATAGATTTTGTAATAAACTGCCATCTGCAGAGAAAAAATGCCTATCCAAATCTAGCGAAAGTATGTGCTTCCCCTGTTCAAAATAATCCGATTAAAAAATATATAATTATAATTCTACCTATAAAATCTATCAAAATTATTCAAAATACTGTATACCCCTGCCTGCTTATGTCACTAGAGATCTTTAAGTATATCGCAAAATTTATTATAGGTACAATAGTCTATAGCAACATTATTTGTCTATCAGACCTTTACACTGTTACCATATATATCACGGATATAGTATAATGCATAACGACTAAATGAAATAAAGAAAAATAATCTTACGTCCGGTAATCCGTAGTGTGAAATTACTTTCGCTGTATTAGACTCTATATAGATTAGTTTGGATGATAATTAAAGGTAAAATGTGTAATTGACATATATTTCAAACCATAACGTCGAGGTTTGCTTAAAAATCGAAATGCCAGTGGACAATTTTTTTTTCTTTTGTAACAAATTTTTTTAAACTGATCATCTCTCTCACCTCTGTAGGAAGTTAGCACCAAAGTCAACCACTATCTGAAAATAAATAACAACTCAACAAATGCTTCAGCACTATCTCTCGTATTTATTTCCTTCAAACGCTTGCCCATCCATATCAATGACCAATGAGTGACCTAAGGCAAATAAATTTTCTAACCATCTTCTTCATTTCAACCCGAATACTCCTCATTTAACACTTACCCAGAGATGTATTTAAACAAGTATCCAGACTGAAAGATTTAAGAACCAAGAAAGGATTTACTCACAGTAAACCATATGACAGATCCTCCAGAAAAACTTGATTTTTAAGAGCAACATTGTAGTTCAAGGGATCCGATCCGATTATCCCTCGAGGAGAGAATTCATTAACAAGCAGACTTGTATATTTCTACAGACACTAAGTTTACGAATGCAGTGCAATACGGAAGGCTATAGATTTTAAAAAAAAATATTTGATAGGCATTTTAAAGATCGATCGAATATACAATTTAGGCCGAAGGCCAAGCAATGGGACCAATTGGGTCATTCAGCGCTGAAAGGAATTAAAAGGTGTAACAGGAGGTAAACCTCCAAGCTGCAGTATTAAACATCGTTACTAGAAGGTGGAAAGTCATATGGAAGAAAGACTATGAACTGAGGTAAAGTAAAAGGAATGAAAGGGGTTGCAGCTGGGGGCCGAAGGGACGCTGCAAAGAACCTAATGTAATGCCTACAGTGCATCGCGTGAGGCGCACTGACGGCACTCACCATCCACGGGGATTAAAGAAGTTGATAGGACAATTAAAACCTGAGATGAGTTACAAATAAATCTTCGCAGTGTTTCTTGAAATTTTGTATCGTGCTGGCAAAACTGCCGTTAAATTTCCGTCGGTGACTGATCAAAGCAACAAACGCGCACATATATCCTCACTGTGGTTTATGACTGGCCATTCCTGTCAAACTTTTTCACATTTAGAGCAATTTTCGGATTGTGATGCACATAATTGTATAAACTGATGCTGCTCCGTAAACGTTTTATTTCCTATATCTTATTCACTGCAGTGTAAACGTATTTGGAGTCATAACTGGGTTTTGTTCTAACGGGTTCACAATAATACAAACGTTAAAAGTTCGTGTACAATTTATAAACACTTTATAAAAGCTCTCGAACCCTTCCCTGGGTTCATCTTCAGTCCAAAACATAATATATACTCTCGTGATAGAGTCCCCCCCCCCCCCCCAAAAAAAAACAAAAAGAAGAAAACTGAGTTATTTGCCTTCTTAAGACTGTTACGACTGCCTGCAACTCCTTGTGTTTATTACGTTTCCGAAAAAGCCCGTTTAAGATTTCTGAGCAGGAAATATGACTTTATGTTTGGCTACTTATGTCAATTACGTCACAGAACACAACAACAGTATTTTACTATGGCGATATAAAGAAATATATAAACAAAATGCCAAGATTACTTATGTTGCTTACAGAGGAAAATAAAATGACCAACTTAAAGCTTCTCCTATCTATTAAGTTCTGTCGGATATTTTTAAAAATTTGGAGGGCAGCTGTTTTCCCTGTAAAGAAATATAGTTCGATCCTTCAACCAGATTCCCCGACTTTGATAACTAATCCTTTCATTTCGTGCAGATTTGACGATGTAGCAAACAACCTCATCCCAGCTGCATTCATTTATCTATTTTTCCTATGTATCTCACTGAATATGTATATATGTACATCTTAGTTTTCTGAATATTCTTATTCCACCTAAATAAACACTGTTCTACCTACTTTATCCTCTTTTTTTGTGCGTAATGTAATCCCACCTCCCACTTTCTTTTAAAAGCGCCAGTTTATCAATCTTTGCATACAACGTAAATTTTCCTCATTCCACACTTGTATTTTAATGCGACGAATCGCATAGGCGTTTCGACAGAGTTTGTAGGAAATACGCCGTGTAGTTTGTATAAGAGAGAGAGAGAGAGGAGAGAGAGAGAGAGAGAGAGAGAGAGAGAGAGAGAATATCACTGACAACAGAATAAAAGTCATTATGTGCAAGATTAACTCGAAGAAAGACCGCAGAGATTACAATAGCACTGCATTTCTGGAGACGGCAATGTGCTGAGGAAGAGAGGTAAATATAAGGAATATAAATTTGAAAGACAAAAACAGCGGGCTTAATACCTTCCAGACTATGAGACTTTTAGTCCATTATTCATGCCTGCTGACCAGAACCATTAAATTTCATGCATGTATACATACTATATATATATATATATATGATATATATATATATATAATATATATATATATATATATATATATATATATATATATATATATATGTGATGTATCAGTCTTTTTGTCAATGGCTTGGAGGTAGAGCTGAAACCGGCTGAGACCTATACACCCAGACAGTTTTTCACCATTGGTGATGTATGATAGAAGAAATCACATATCAATATATTTATAATTATATCTATATATATATATATATATATATATATATATATATATATATATATAACCCCTTTGATACGTGATTTCTTTTATCACACATCACCACAGGTGAAAAACCCAGAGTCTGGGAGTAGGTCCTGACCGGATTCAGCTTTATTTCTGAGCCATTGACGAAAGACTGACACCAAGTGTTAGAAATCACGATATCAATACTACAAAGACAATAAAGGTGAACATACCCTGTAACCACAGAGTAGTATATCTGTTTTTCTGCCTTCTGTTATGTACCGTGTCATAACTACTCTTGCACTATTTGTTCATGAGGGATAGCACTAGACTTTGAATATTAAGACTAAATGGGAATGTTTAAATTTCCATAAAAATATAAACATAAATAAAAAAGAAAAATCCTTGTGTAAAAATTAGAGTAGCTTGTTCATCATAATCTATCACAAGCATGCTAATTACTGAGAACCCAGCCGTTTTTAACACAACGAACGATACGAGTTCGCTACTAACTCCCATATCTATCCATCTGACCATCTATATTATGACCACGGCACCATGAAAAAGACAAGCAAAATTGTTTACAGGGGAACATGAAAGCAAGGCAGCGAGATTAGTCACAGATTAACAGGAAAAGAGCGGTTACGCTGAAATTCCTTATCTATGAGTCATGAATAAATTGTAAATTGACCAAATTCGTTGGAGGCCGAAAATTAGGTCAGATTAGGTCTTTTTCTACTACCTGGCCCCAAAGCACCCTATAGCAGTATTACTTCTAAACTATTATGAAAGATTATATGGTCACAAAAACTTGGTTTATTTCGGTCGAACAAGATAATGTATCTATGACTTATTAAATAAGTGTTAAAAGTATATATCGTTATTTCATATCCTTCCAAGGATTTAGTTTATGATATATCTAAAAAGCCTCTTGGCATACGAGACAATACAAATTTGGGATCATGTCAGTTTTAGCGAATTCACTATTTTTCAAGACAATACTATATCACTTTGATTTATATACACACATATATATATTACATATATATATTATACATATGTATATATAAACAATATGTATATATATATATAATGTATATAAATCAAAGTATAATATTGTACTGAAATATGGTGGATTCCCTAATCTTGACATGACCCCAAATTTTAATTTAAAATATTCAGAAAAAAAAAATACTCCGGGTCTAAAACTTAGGAATAAACAACTAACACAGAATAACGAGTCCAACAACCAAAATTTAACTGAAATACGATGCACAACATAATCGCCTAATTGGAAGGTCTTTGACTAGAATAACCTCTGACCCGGTATCTAGTATACCCACCCGTAAGACGTCTCAAGCGATAAACCGCGTGGTCTTCCCCCTTCAGGATATTAGCAGACAAACATAACGCTCATTAATCTCACCGTAGTGCCCTGAATAACCAAACAGTCTTTAAGGGAAAAGGTTCTACATTACAAGGCTATGAGCCAATTGCTCGATGTCCAAAATATTTACTCAGCATGTCAATATGGGTTCACGTTGGATGTAAACAGAGGTGATGCAGTGAATGAACTCTCAAGAAACACAAATAAATCGAAGACGAGCAAAGGCAAGCAATGAGGTTCTGAACCAACGATTTTTTTTTTTTTGGAGGAGGAGGAGGAAAGGAGGACACGATGGCAGCTGGGGAGAGAACCAATAGGAACTTAATTGCATTTATTTCATAGTCTAGTCATTTCATTTCACAACACTGTCAGAATAATTTTCAGGCATTAAGCAAATTTAACTAAATGATTATTATTATTTTCTTTTTTTTACTTGAGAGTTCAATAGGTCACTAACCACAAGTTAATGAATGCTCTTCATGTACGTCCAACCGATCGTGAAATACAGTTCACGCTTTTGCAATAAATTATCCGACGAGTTTGACTAAATTTTCACGAATTTTTATTATTTTCTTTTTTTCGTTCGTGTGATTATAATAATCATATAAAAGTATACATACAAACGAAGACATATGGCCCAAGATATAAATGCGTGTATATATATATATATATATATATATATATATATATATATATATATATATATATATTATATATATATATATATATAGTGTGTGTGTGTATATATATATATATATATATATATATATATATATATATATATATATATATATATATATATATATATGTGTGTGTGTGTGTATATATATATATATATATATATATATATATATATATATATGATATTTAACTGAAAGCTTTGCATGTAAATGAGAATCCAACTCACATATATTAAAAACAATCCTGTTACAGATAACCTACCGTGATGTCTGCCTTATTTGGTATGTACATGTGTCTAGTCGGACTTTGCACATGCCATAAACCAATATACATTTGTCTCGATACTATCACATTTTGCACTGTATATACACGTAATTCAATATGTGGATAACTAGGAATTAAAATTGTTTGGAAGAGAAGGACAGTTAACAAATACTAAATGATTAAATGCACAACTCTCGCTTTTTTACGGACGCAATTTCTTTTCATGTTTACGACAAATGCACCAGTTTCATTAGCATACATTCTTAATAATGGAAAAAAAACTCTAAAAGCAAGTTCTGACATAGAATAATGTACTTCTTCACCCGAAATAAGCAAGAGGCATTTTCAAATAAGAAACATAGAGGTCTATAAATACTATATCTTGAAAAACCATTAGTGTGTGTAAACCTTAGTCACAGTGGGTTACCACTTCGTATTCTTTGAAATCGGCGTGCCACTAATTCCGCCCTCCTTCCCCTTGGGACATATTAATCCGGCAAGAAAATCCTTTTCTATTATTCCGTCCTCCTGAAGCATTAATTTCCAAGCAGCTTTCCCCTTCCAAAGTCTATCCTTTGAAGGATTATTGGTTTGTGTCGTGTTTAAACCAACGGTATTTGAGGAGTTTCTAAATCGTTTTATCGTTTTACTAGTTCATCTGTAGTTGCTTTATTTATGGAGCGATATGGTAAACACAGAAACCTACTAGAAACCATATATATAAATCTATCGCATTTGACTCATACAACACATTTTTTTTTTGTTCCTCTCTGATTTTTAGAACTGGTGACTATTTTCTAAAAATATCTTTTCATCTTACCTTAACCAATTTCCCAAGGACACCGGGTTATGTGAAAGATCCAAAATTTCAAAATATTTTTCTTTATAACACAAACTATGATAAGCAGTTTTTTTTTTTTTTTTTTGTCTCCACAATGTAACAATTGTTTTAGGCATTTCAAGACATCATGTCATTTAAATGTCATTATTTGATTTACCTCTGATCGTAATGAAACTCAGAAGATAGAGACCATGAAGGTTGGAGCGTATTTTCCCAATAAATCTTATTGTCTTGGTTTATTTTCCAAGATCACCGATCACCGTAATGGTCAAAATTTCGCTTTTCTCTTGATTTTGACAAACTTGGTAGGCACGCACCTTTTAAGATGTGAAACAATGTAATATACTACTATGATTAGCCAACATCTTAATGCAATTGCATCATATATAACGTGGGCATCGTCTGTCAGTATTAAACTGAAATTTAGTTACTTTTGACATTGTTTTAACGACATTTAGTTCTTTATGGGTGTTCATTTCTTTATAAAGGTAGATAACCAACAAAGTTCTGTACCTCCAAATGAAGCTTTGTTTTTTAAGTAACAAATCAGTCCACGAAGAGACACTGTATAGAGTCGTTCTGTGCATAAGAATAATATGCAGTACAGTCATAACTAGGAATGAAAAACTAATGCCGCTTTCCCTGGCCCTTTACTTAACCTAACCTAATTTGACTTGATCTGACCTACCCAGGGGGCAAATGGTAGAACTACTCAAATCATCAGGCCTCTGTCACATCTCCGGATTAAACACCACTTCCACCTAAGAGAGAGAAAAATTAAAAATTGGCTTCGCAGAATTTATAAAAGAGCGCCAGCCATTCACTACAACGATGCCATATGTTTAAACCTGTTCATAAAAAAATAAAAAAATCGTTATTCCTAAACCTGACTCGACACTCAATCTTTAAACTGAATTTGATGACTCTCAATTACTATGCAAAAATATGAAATGAAGAAGGAAATACTGAATACTTTACCTCTCAACAACTAACTTTTAATGGCTCTTCTGCTCGCTTGCAATATTCAACACTTTACCCTTCATTCCTCTTCCAACCTCCTTTATCACTCTACTTTTCGTATTCTGTATTTTATCCCTCGTTCCCTATTTCCGCTTCCTTTTCCACTTACCTATCGGCCTTTGTCGATGTCAAACTCAGACCTGATAGAAAAACAAAAATTTATGAGGACAGACAGACACACACACACATATGCAAGCACGCACACAATATGTATTAAATTTATCACACACAATTGTTCTGTGCATTAATACAATTACTAACAGGACCTCACTGAAACATTTTTTTTAATAGATATCTTCGCTAGATACCATTGTTTGAATGAGGTCCTGTTAGTAATTACACAATATGTATATGTAAGCATATATAGACACATGTAAATGGTTTTAAACACAGTCTTATTTATTTGTTTCGCGAATTGGATCAGTTGGCCTCTTCAGGCTGAAGAGGCGAATTTATCAAGTTGGCGAAAGCTTCTTGTATATAGCAATATATTACATATAATATAAAACTGTGGACTTTATTATTATTCTTGTTTTTCATATGTATGAACCACTGGTAGGACAAATAGAGAAGACTAAGATTAAAATTATACCAAGTAATGAAATGTATTTTTTAAAAACATTTTGACACTTTTATCTTGCCTGAGATTTTATTTCTATTTCTTTTTCTTTGTACCCTTATATTTAGTCTAAGTAAAGGTATTCAGTTATTAGGCCATTGGAAATTAAAATGCAGTTAAAAATTGTATTTTGTATTTATATATATATATAATATATATATATATATATATATATATATATATATATGACTACTATAATATACAGTATATTATTCAGCTTACATTCAACAATTATAATAATACCCTATTTCGAATATTAACGGTGTAATTTGCATACAGTAAATTATAAAACACTTTTCAGTTGCAAAGGTACACCCAGATATCCTTTTATTTACCTAAACTTATACATAGCGTGTTACCATACGCAGTGTTACCATACGCAAACACCACAGGCGGGTGGACAGATGGAAAAAAAAACAGAGTATAGGTTATACACGTTTACGTAGACTAAGTATATAAGGGTACAAAAACATTGAGAAAAATCAAAACCCAACCTAGATAAAAGAGTCAAAATTTTTTAAAAAATGTAATTCATGACGTCATCATTTTATTCTGTCATCTCTATTTGTCTATACCAATCTTTATGCTCAAAACCATTTACATGGATTACAGGTATAAACAACCTTATCATAAACAGTCTAACTATGGAAAAATAAACAAATGGAAGAACCCAGTGTGACTGCTGATGACCTGATATCAATGTCAAAATAGTATTGATTAGTATTTCCTGTATGTTATGAATGACCATCACGAAATTTCCATCATCCTTAGATTTCAGTACAACATCATATCCATCTAAACGGTATCTGTGGATGATGCAAAATATCTACTTATTTTCAAAAGTGAAATAAAAGTTTCTGATAGCGCAAAGAACTCATGTTGACAAAATGACAATATTAAAGTGACTAATATTGAATTAATTACTATAAAGAGCATTCGTACTATACGGATAAGTAATAAGAGATGTATTAACATCTGTTAAATTTAACTCAATATTCGAATAGGACAAGACAGTACGTTTGTGTCTGGAAACACATTCCTGTATATCGCAGGAGCAAGCATCGGTGGTCTTCTTACAAGCAACGGGCACATACTCGAAGTTGATGAGTGTTAATGACTAAGCTTTTTATTTTAATTTAATATATATATAGTATATATATAATTTATATATATATATATATATATATATATAATATATATCTAATTTGTAACAATATATTAATTATATATATTGTAATAATTATATTATAATATATATTGTATATATATATATTATAATATATATATACTATATTATACATACACAATATATATATATTTATTCTTTTATGTTCAGGTGGGTTATAAACAGTTATAACTCATATGCTAAAGAAATATTTTCTAAATACTTATCAAAGTTTGTAATGGCAAATGAATAATCTATCTAGTGGAGCCCGTAGCACATCTAGTCTATATCAGAAATATATGAATTAAATGTCACAAAACTAACTATTTTGACTGGCAAATATCGGTTTCGTGTTCACTTTTACAAAACTATCCATAAAAGTAAGCCCCTATATCTTTAAATTACAGGTATGAAAAACAAAAACGCCCACAAAAAATACACACGTTATGCCCAAGCGCACAACCCGTATTCTCAGATGGTCAATAGCCAAGGAAATTCCATGTGACCGAGCAGGCATACTTTGAAAAGAGATCACAACAAAAGGACGAATGGATCTTGCATAGGCTGCCGTCTATTCACGCAAGCCATGCGATGGAAATTCCCGCCGGAATTGATAAATCCCACGGCAAATATGACGCACTTCTATCGCCTAGGGTTGAAAAGGCGGCGGCGAATAATGAATAAATGGAGTATAATAAAGCTCTTGGTCGGTATAACTGCATGCAGATCAATACCTCAACCCAGGTCTTTCCTAGCTGACCCTCTACCACCACCTCCACCTAATCGTACACAAACACACATACACACTCACACACACACACACAATCCACCTATTCCTACATCCAACAAGGCTCATCCACCCATCATCCATCACGCGCGAATTAATTTGAGAAGTTTTTCGCGCGAAAAGTATCATCGTAAAGTGGCGGGAAAGTCGTAAACCGCTGACGGGGCTTCGTGAGCCGACGCCGTTACTCGGTCCTGCATCAGCCACGGAGATATATTGAAGACATTTTTCAGCGTTTCCACAATATGTTTTGGGCAAGGGGAAAGACCGACGGAGAGCAGGGGGAGGAGGGGTGATAATGTAAGGATAGACGGGGGGGGAGGGGGTTGGTAATGGGGAGATCGAACCTTTAATGGGGATGTCTGGTAGGGGGGACGGAGGGGGGCAGCAGAGAAGGCCTTTGTTTTCACCCTGCTAATTGAATGCCGAGTGAGCCGCTGAGTGAATATTTATATATATACATAGCGAATGCCTTTCTCTTCCACTCACATTTGCCTGCAAGGAGAGTCGAGCTATATCCTCTCCATCAGCTGAATACAGACAGATAAGATGGGGATCGCGCCTGAGTCGTGCGGAAGGCAAAGGGTTTGGGGGGGTGGGGGGTGGGGGGTGGGGGGGGGGGGGGGGGGGAGGGGGGCGGACGAGATTGACGAATGAGTTACTGGTGTGGATGGGCGAAGCGGGAATTAAACGGCAATGCTTTCGAGCAGGTGAATGGAAAAGGCAAAAGAAGAAAAGGCACGAAGAAGGAGGCGGCATATCTAGCCATGGACACAGAGAGAGAGAGAATAGGAAGGCGAGATTTGGTTGGAGGTGACGCCGAGAGAGAGAGAGAGAGAGGAGAGAGAGAGAGCAGGGGGGAACTGCATGCATGTTTGGCCGTCCTGCGAGGGGAAGAGGATTCGAGCGATGTTTTTCATTTTCCTTCCAAAAGGTAACGCCACCGACGAACTTCCTTATAGGTGGGAGACTCCGGAGGGGGAGGGCGAAAGAAGGGAGTGTCGTCATGAGATTTCCGAGTGAACGCCCCCTTTCCCTCCTCCTACGCACCCTCCCTTTGACTAATGTTTTCCTTAGACTATCTATCGTTTAATGAATAAGTGTGATGATTAGGAATACCGACAGTATGCACTATATCATCCATCTTCTTATGTTAACGCAGCCCGCCCTCCGCGCCAGGCGCGCCATCTCACTGGTCGGGCGGAAAAAAGCCCGAACCGACGGTCCGTCCCAGCCCGCCGCTCATTGGCTGCGCTCGCGATAAGCACTTAGCAGCATCCAATCGGCTGACGCCTGTGGTGCCGGTGGGCGTGCACTCGACAGAGCCAGCCCCTGCAGTATCGCAGGATGGAAACGTGAGCTAAGGTTTGTCTTGGAGTATAGTTTGGGTGTTCCTTTAGTGTGGGTTGGACGTACGCCATCGTGTGCCGTGCGCCTGACTTAGTTGTGTTAGTGACCACGACACGAGAGAGAGAGAGAGATACAGACGGAGGGAGAGGAAGAGAGCAGTCTTTTTTTTCAACTTGATTCTTCTGCTGGGGTGGGTGCAGTGGGTGTTGATCAACATTAGTACCGTGGCGGATTATATTATGATAGTGGGGTCTATGAGTGAGGCGGGCGGACACCCAGGGGCCCCACACCTGGCGCCACCAACACTCCCGCCCCAGTCCTCGCTCTCCCCGCCCTCAGGGATGCTCCCTTCCTTCGGTTTTACTCAAGAGCAGGTCGCCTGCGTGTGCGAAGTCCTGCAGCAGAGCGGGAACATCGAAAGGCTTGGCCGGTTTCTGTGGTCACTTCCAGCATGTGAACACCTCCACAAGAACGAGTCCGTCCTCAAAGCAAAGGCCCTGGTCGCCTTCCACAGGGGCAACTTCAAGGACCTCTACAGGATCCTGGAGTCCCACAATTTCTCGCCGCAAAATCACAGCAAACTGCAACAATTATGGTTGAAGGCTCATTACATTGAGGCGGAGAAGTTGCGAGGGCGGCCCCTAGGTGCCGTGGGCAAGTACCGGGTGAGGCGTAAATTCCCGTTGCCCAGGACGATATGGGACGGCGAGGAGACCTCCTATTGTTTTAAGGAAAAGTCAAGAAACGTTCTACGGGAGTGGTACGCCCACAATCCCTACCCTTCGCCCAGGGAAAAGAGAGAACTCGCCGAAGCCACGGGCCTTACCACCACCCAAGTTTCCAACTGGTTTAAGAATCGCCGACAGCGGGATAGAGCCGCCGAGCAGAAAGATGGGTAGGTTGTGTCACCCTTTTCTTATTCGTTTCATTTTCCTCTTCAGCCACTCTTCGTCAGTAGATGTCAACGACAGCGAACATTTCTGTTTCACCCTGCTTCCCCCTTCCTTCATATTTACAGATTTTCTTTTATACTGATGATTTTAAAAGTCTACGATTGACCTGATATGCTAATAATATTGACAAGGGTTCCGTCGTACGGACCGTCCTCAGAGAACGTTTCGTGTTGAGCAACGTGTCGTTTGCGACGACGGCTTGCTATTAGGTTCTTCCGCTTCGGTGCCATCTCTGTTATAACGAACAAGGTCGTTGGGGCTGTAGTAGTTTTAATCAACGATTATTGTGCTACACTCTCTCTCTCTCTCTCTCTCTCTCTCTCTCTCTCTCTCTTCCTTTCTTACTGTGTGTGATTGCGTTTCTCACTTGTACATATGACAAATATACCTACCGTGAATTAGAAAAAAAATTTCTAAGAATTGTATTTCTATTTATAAATTATATTGTTCAGATATTACAAGTTGAATCAATATATTTCTTTGAATTAATAGAATTTGTAAAGCTGTCCCAGATATCAATAAATGATAAAGGTGAAGATGGAAGTCGCTAAACGTTTTGTAAAATAACGAAATGGGTAAACTATCAAAAAGAACCTATACTGCTTCCCTTTTTAACTCCATTAAGAATTTTTTATAACCTTAATATCAACCAGTTTTAATAAAAGTTTAAACTGGAATGATATTGGCTACAAAATATCTCAGGGCATAAAGTCATCACTGTTCAATTCTAAACGGTAGCAGCATTGAAAAGTTTAAATAAAGTAATCATAGACGACCTCTAAATTTTTTTCCATGTAAGGAAAATAATTTTGATTTCTCAATTATGTTCAAGCAGTGACAAATGTGAAGTTATGGAAGCAATAATTAGTATTTTGTTATAGAATGATATATTTTTTTAATTCTAACTTTACAACTTAGATATGATTTTCATACAAAACTAACCTGAAATTTGCTAAAAATTATTTTAATATAGAATTCGAAATTCAAAAGAAATCAATGACTGATAATGAAAATGATATACGACAAACTTAAAAAAAAAATAAAAATAAAATTAAAAATGGTAAATGAATTAATGATAATACTAGACCTCTTGGCCCTTGCAGACACTTCTTTACCCATTATCTATCATCGATAGAGATTTCATAAACAAACGCCTCAGCCACTTTTGAAAAGATGACCCGAGAATACTCTAACCGCCTTCATCCGGCATTTCATCACTTACATTTCGCGGGAAAATCCACTCATTTGTCCTCAATTATTCTTGCAGAGCAAAATCTGCATATCTATTTAAATTTATTCTTACAGAGGAATATTATAATTTATCATAATTCCCCATTCGTGCCCTCACTTCATCTTGCAGAGGTGATTTTCATACATCTTCATTTAATATTACAGAGGGAAATTATCAAATATGCCTCCTTTCAACCTTAAAAAGAAAAAGAAAAAAAAGGGCAAGCCTTCACATCTATCCCAGTTTCATTCTGGCTGGGTATGTTCTTCATCTCTGATAAGATAATCCTTATCTTGGTCTGCATTTAAATAGCAGCAGACAGCCTTCACAACGTTCCTCATTTTATGATGTAGATGATCTTATCTCGGCTCATCTTTTATTGCAGAGAAAGCATTGCCTTCTTTCACAATTGGGAAATAGTCTCTCATACCCACTATAATTTTACCGCGCAAGCGGAACTCAATTTTCTTTTTTTAATTAATTCAAATACTGTGCAAGAAACTCTTACCAGTCTTCACCTAAACTTACAGATTATATTTTCACTGACGGAGGAAAAGCTTTTTACCGTTAAAATCAAGAAGCCTTAAAGGTTAATTCGTCTATTTTATACTTCATTATTCTAAAACGATAAAAATAAATCATGTCAGCCAATCATAAGAATTTATTATTGTTTTTAAATTGTTCTCTTTTCTACTTTTTATTATTTTTTCGTTTTTGTATCACAGTAAAAGAAACCTTTCTTGCTACAATCAGTATAAAATTATTATTATTATTATCATTATTATTATTATTATTATTATTATTATTATTATTATTATTATTAATATTATTATTTAATAACACTTGAATAACTCATCTATGACAAAATCCATTCCGTTTTATGTATTTAATTATTTATTCATTATTATTATTATTATTATTATTATTATTATTATTATTTTAGTAGGGCCTATGGATAAATTCTAGAAAAACCAATAAAAAAAATTCAACCTCATTAAATAGAGCTATAAATCTGCATATATGAATAAATCTACTTATACAAAAGAATTTACATTTCCTGAGTAAAATTATAATCAAAAGTACCAATAGTGGTCATATAAAGCCAAGACATTTAGAGACAATAGATAGAAAAATAACACAATAAATCATAAAATTCCAGAAAAATAACGCATAATGATAGTAACTTGTACTAACAAATTAATAAAAAAAATAATACGCAATTTGCAACGGAAAATCAATTGAGAAAATGAGACGTATATTCACAATGAAATGCGATCGGTTGAACCAAATTATTTAATTGCTCAAAATCATTTTCTCAAAAACCAATACCACGAGACTAATTGAAAAAAAAAAAAATAAATAAAAATAAATAACCAGCAAGAGACAGAACGATCCTTTCTTCGAAAATTAATTCTGGGCGAGTTTCTAGAGAAGCAATTAGATAAACGCGTCGCCGAGAACCACAAATGATAACAAATGACTTCATCGGGTTAAAGGAACTTTTTCCGAGATGCAATTGCTCAGGCTCATTAAAATCCTCACACGAACGAGCCTCTCGGCCCTCCTCCTTCTCCTCCTCCTCCTCCTCCTACTCCCTACAAACACACAGACCCACTTTCCCAAGTTGTAAATTAAAATTTCTATAGCTTGTCTGTTCTAGCATCAGCAGAAAACAACAACAACAACAACAACAACAACAACAACATCTATAATAACAGCAATAACGATAATGCTAATCATGAACGTCTAATGCAATGATTTTCATGAATGTAAATAATTATATATATATGTGTATATATATCATAACAAGGTTCTGCAATATATATATATATATGTGTATATATATCATAACAAGGTTCTGCAATATATATATATATATATATATATATATATATATATATATAATATATATATATATAGAATAATACCGCTAGCAATAAAACCTGCCACCAATAAGATGTCACCCAGTCTACAAAACCTAACTTCGAATTGCTGTGGATAACTGACTCATAAAATTTATAGCGTTGTCGACCTGAAGCAATATTTGATTTCTACCTTAGCAGAAAGCCAATTAAGACGTGTGTAAAACGTGGTTATTTGTCGTAAACTGAGTCTTTTTTTTTGGGGGGGAGGGGGGTTTAAATTGTACGGTTTGCAATATTGGCAGATAATTACATTTGTCTGTATTGACTGGCTTAGATTGTTCGTTAACTTGCCCCAAATAATTAGCACTTTGTCATTTTGTTTACTCGGTAGAAATGTTCTTGACGTCTTATCTCAGGAAAATTATTATCTTACCATTTTATAGCAATTATATCTTTCCTTAATTTGTTTAGTTTCGTATCGTCACCCCAAAAAATAGTTTAATTTTTAATTATTACGAATGGAGACCAAATATGATTTTAACTGCCAAAACATATTCGGCAAAAATAACTCGAGCACACATATTTCACAATTGCTCCGAGAGAAAGGAAGAGAAATAAAATAAGCAGAGCTTTGCAATAAGTACAAAATCACGCATGGCAACAATCTTACCAGTAACATCGAAAACAGAACTCAAAATAATTGAAGATAACCCAAAACGTCACACAATGTTATTATTTTCAGGCTACTCCAAGGCCAAAACAAAGGCTCAACCAAAAATAAACCGATGAGCCTCATTGACAAACTGGTAGAACAAACGTTCGCAACGCGGCATTCATTCTTATCGACACATTCCATCGCGGGTAAATACCACGAAAAACAAATATGCCTGGAGGAAGCAGCAGCAATAAGTGAATCGCTGGCAGCGCAATGAAGCGTGATGCTGCTACTACTGTACATAGTGGCGCTGCTTCTTCTTTTCCTTTTCTACTTATTCTTCTCCTCGGTGGAGCGTCTTGGAGACGAGGAGGAGGACGCTGCAATCTGGAGAGTCGCACTCGAGACAGAAGACCGACCTCCCTCATTACCCGTCGGGGGAAATGCAATCGTCCGGGTCGCCCAAATCATTTCCGCTCCGGGAATGGGAACTGTTTGTCAAACGGGAAATGCGCCCGGGGGGTGTTTGGGAGTCGCTATTGGGACGTTTTACCGATATATTACAAGCGATTCATTAAATAAAATAAGAGGAAATGTTTACGGTAAACATATGGGAGGATATTACCCGAACGCCCGATGACAGCAATCGCTCTCGGTAAAATGGATGGAAATCTAATTTTATTTGTAATATGGCTTCGTAATTCGACCTTATCACTGTAATCCTCTAAGTGACAAATGATTGTCATATCCGCCGCGGCAAATTAAATCGCATTTAGGCCCTGCAGTAATAAACAACGCCGACGTTCGCAATTGGATTCAAATATATTTATAAATAGACTCGCAAGTTATTTTTCATACATATTCATTTATTTCCCTCCCGATATTACTGTAATTATAAAATCTAAATTATGGCATCATCAAACAGTCGTTTCCTTACAAATTATGAAAAAGATCTATATTATATCTATATGGATATCCAATGTCTCTATATCCTCGGTATGATATTCATATAAGTAATATGATATACTATATATAATTATATTAATATATATACGAGGTGCATTATTAAAAATCATATATTATATATCTATTCTCAAATTTAATATGTATATGAATGATATTAATATGTAATATGTATAATAATATATATATGTTATGATATATATATATATTTATAGTATATTAACTAATATATTGTATGTATGATATATATATATGTATATATATATATATATTATGTATAATATATTTATTATGTATATATATATATATGTGTATGTATATAATTAATATTATGTATATTTATATATATAAATATATATGTATATAATATATATATATTACATAATATATAAATATATATATGTATATAGATATAATATAAGATATGTAATATATATATATATGTATATATATATATGTATATATATATATATATAGGTATATACTCAATATAATATAATTATATATATATATATATATATACATATATGTATGTATATATATATATAGATATATATATAATATATTATGTATATAATATATATATATATAGATATCTATATATATATAATATATATATACATACACACATATATATATAATATATATATATATATATATATAATAATATATTATATGCGTGTGTGTGTGTGTACAATAGATATATATACGAGCATATATATAAATGTACTAATTACTGTATTTACTGAAAATAGCCCTAGAATATTAAGTGAAAACAAATCACACAGGGGTAAAAGGGTACTCACAGAAATCTATGAAACATGTGTATCATTTTTTTTTTTTTTTTTTGCTTTTTAATAAGATATAATCTGATGTCACGAATTCCCTAAAATGTAAAAATACAAACTAATACTCCAGTAACACCTGTTCACAAAGTATAACAAAGAAAGACCATCATGACAGAATTGACTTTTGTAAAGCTTAAAAGTTTTGAAATTATAATTTTTAAGCATGAAATTATTATTATTATTATTATATTATTATTATTATTATTATTATTATTATTATTATTATTATTATGATTATTATTATATATATTAATATTTATTTATATTTATAACACATATATATACACACACACTTGCACATATACTTTCTTACATACATCCATACATACATACACAAGAGATCAAGTGAAACTATTTTTTTTAAATAAAAAAAAATATTCAACAAGATTACATATAATAAAAAAGACCACTTAAATTTTCAAACCCTATTTTCTTTTCATTAAAACCTCACTTCACAGTAAAAAAAATTTAGCATCTCATTTCGATTACCACTATTCAAAACAAAGATAATTCGAACAATCCGACTCTTCATAAAATAAAAAGACAAATTAACCAAGAAATGGCCAATTAGAGTCACCATCGAATAAAAAAATAAAACATGTTAAGTTGTTAACCCAAGGTCATAAAATCTGCAGTTAAATTGATATATCAACGAAAGTCGGTCATGTCAGACTAGTCATGCTCTCCTCACGGAGGGAAGCCTGATGTGGACCACCGGTCTAACCACGAAAATCTAATGCTACCAAAAGAGACGCATATCGGAAGAGAACGGCGATATGTACTAGCAAATGGGGCACCATCGAAAGCCCATTTTAGAAAAGACCCCCTCCCCCCACCCCCCACAAATATTTCTCCCAAGGGATGGCTGAGGATCGAGAAATGAGCCGCGCCATCAACTCCACGGGTTTTATGTTATCATTCTCTGCCATTTTGCTCCATTCTTAGCGCTTCTTACCGAACGCTATTTCAACTGTCAAACCCAAATGAATTAACTGGGGGTGGGGGGGGGGGGGGGGCTGTCGGTCGAGGCGCCTCATTGGCATCACTTCCTAAATGGTAGTAAGGTGAAGGAAGGGCTGGAGATGGTATACAGCAGAATTATGAACTAGACTTACGACTGATCTCCACAGCAACAATAATAATAATAATAATAATAATAATAATAATAATTAGGTACAGCAATCCACTGTGATATGTGATATTTAGAGGTATAATAATTATTTGGTACAATACATTTACATATAATTATTTGGTACAAGTTACGATGTACCCATCAAGGTAATAATATATATTAGTACATTATTATTATTATTATTATTATTATTATTATTATTATTATTATTATTAATCCACATACTCTTCAGTAATAAAATTCAGATAAACATCCAGAAGGAATATGTTTTATATACAATTGATACAAATTATTAAAGTGTCAATTAGATTACGCCACTGCAACGTAAATGCGTCTCCCATAATTATGAGCAAAAATAATTAATAAAAATTTCGGTAATGAAATGATAAGTACCGAAATTTTTTTAATCATATTTCAAAGTCAGATTCATTAATAGTAGACAGACCGATGTAATCATTACTCTCCGTCTCTATCGCATTTATCACGCTGTAAATGAGAAAATTATCATAATTTGTAGTCGCAGAACATATATATATATATATATATATATATATATATATATATATATATATATATATATATATACATATATATATATATATATATATATATATATATACATGCAATATTGAAGATGTGAATTTATATCCATATTTGTGGTCTTTGCTTGGAAATGCCCGAGGAGTACAGACGAAAGATCTCGCCCTCGGCTCTTTCATTTTGTTTTTATATTATTATAATATATTTTTTTTTATTCTTGTGCTTATATATATATATATATATATATATATATATATATATATATCGTATATATTTGTATATATACATATATATTATATAAAATACATATATACATTTATCTATTAAATATTTACAAATATATGTATATACATACTTCCACACACACACACACCACACACACACACACACACACATATATATATATATATATATATATATATATATATATATATCATACATAGATACATACATAATGGGGTAAAGTAATCCAATGGTGTAAGACAAATAGGAATATTTATCACTATTACATAGTACACGTTACTTTGCCCCATAAGGTAATAAATAATAATAATAATAATAATAATAATAATCCCCCCAATAATAATAATAATAATATATACTTCCATAATAAAGTTAGGAACAGCATTTGCACAGGATATTTGTAATACTAATGATTCATGACTATATATATATAATATATATATTATATATATATATATATATATATATATATAACTATATATTATATTATATATACGGTATATTAATATTCCTAACATGATAAATAATGTATATACGTATATACTATATATATATATATACATATATATATAGGATATAATATATATATATTTATATATATAAAAGTATACATAAACGCTGAACTAACTTGTAATACGCCACAGGAAAATTACAGCAAAAATATATTTTGACAAACGTAATTTGGTATCATCAGTTCATCTTTACAAATGCTCGCACAGTTGCCTACTAATCACTTCAAGCTTACAATGAGAATTGCAATTCCACAAAGCACAGGGACGTGGAATCAGAACAAAGAAACGAGGCCACGGTATTTTCCGAGAATGAGGAAATATATTGAGAAATACTGCAAACGATGTAAATCTTGATATATGTAACGTATTATGCATAAATAAGAAGCTTTAAGAAATATTCCAGACTTTCAGATCTTTATGGAATTAATACATAATTTCTATTTCCATAAAATTAATATATAATATAATATCTATTAATTCCATAAAGATCTGAAAGTCTGGAATATTTCTGGTGCTCCTTACATATGCATAAAATGTTACTTATTTTATCAGGAACGTTTTATGCATAAATAAGGAGGACCAGAAATATTCTACTCTCAGATCTTTATGGAATTATTACAGATAAGTAACGTTTTATGCATAAATAAGGAGCCCCAGAATACTCCATACTTTCAGATCTTTATAGAATTAATACCAGTTTCTACACAAATGCTGAAGTCCTCGGTAAAGAGGAAGACAGATGCCGCGAGTGCTGAGGCCAAAGTATATATACTTCAAACGCTGAAATGTCAATAACAATAAAAAAGAATTTAAGACGCTATCGCAACTTATATAGTAATAATAGAAAGGCAAAGAGGATTGTTCTAACAATCCTACATCCCGGCCACCGCCAAATAGCGGACATCTTAACCTTTAAACAATTTTGTCAAAAGGCTTCCCTGAGTTAATCCTTAAATATCAAAAGAATTTTTCCTATTTCTGTTTCAACTCATATTTTTATTTCTACGATTTTCTTCAAGGTGAGAATTTGGGAAAAAGGAAGTTCGAAATGGAAACGTTTATGAGAGAGAGAGAAAGAGAGAGAGAGAGAGAGAGAGAGAGAGAGAGAGAGAGGGCGGTTGTACATCGCATATCAACTCTCGGGGAATCTGACAACTCCTCTCATAAGAGGTTTGTTTATTTGCAGTCAAATGGAAATATAAAGCGAATCGACTTGAATGTTGATATACTGTAGCTTTTTTTTTTTTTTTAGCAGTGAGCCAAGGACTGTATTTTAGAAATTCACTGTTTGGATTCGTATTTGCATATACATTTTGTCAGTATATGCCTTTGTGAATTTGTAAACCCGTAATTAGAGTAAAATTACGTACACTTGTACATATGTATATACACATTCTGACACGCCCATACATTTATACATAAGTACACACACATGTTATAATATAATATAATATATATATAATATATATATATATATATATATATATATTATATATATATTATAGTAGTATATACTATACATCATACTATATATATATATATACATATATATATATATATATATATATATATATATATATATATATATATATATATATATATATATATATATATATATATATATATACTATATATATATACACACACATAGTCCCCTCTCCTTCCCTCTCTCTCTCTCCTCGAGCGGTTCTTCAGTGGTTATTCTGATCTTATTACCCTCTTCAGTGCATCAGATCAAGTGCCTTTAACGAACATCCGGGTTATCAGAGAACGCCTCTAATTTATACTCTGGACGATTTTTCATCTTATCTGTTTTATCTCATTTGTCATTGGCACTTACATTTTTAGCTTGCAGTTGCAAATATTCCACTTGGAAAGTATTGTCCGGGTAATATTCATTACAATAAGAATATTTACAGTCATTTTATCAAAACTATTCTGCAGCATGAAATTCAATAGCAGTTTAGTAAACATTTTTATTTCAGAAGGACAAATTTCATTTCTTAATAAATTATCTTTGGTAAGGAAGATGCAGTAATCTGTTTATTAAAAAAAAAAATATATGGCAATACTGCTATCAAATGATATCAGGCAAAACCTAAAATAAAATTTATAAAAAAATCTAAAACTACTGAGTTTAACAATGAAGCGTATATAACCTTGCTTATAAAAACAGAGAGAGAGAGAGAGAGAGAGAGAGGAGAGAGAGAGAGAGAGAGAGAGAGAGAACAAAGAACCTCCCAGCATCTCGTGTAATCTATTAAAGGCCAGTTCATCCATCGAACGTGACACCTATTGATGCTAAGAGCTAGCGAGTGACTTGCGACCTTGCATAACCAGGTGCCATAGATTTTGGCACTCGAGGGAATAGCTGTGCACCCTATGCCCTTGCCTCCCTCCCTCTTTACCTCCCTTCTTGCCTTCCCCCCTCCCTCCCCCTCCTCTTTCGTCGCGTTGATGTTTATGGTCAAAAGCTCCTGTCCTTGGAGAGTCACTTCGTCAGAGCAGTCACATCACCGCCACCAGGATGCTGTCTGGTTCACAGACACTTAAAGCTTCGCTGAAGATGACAGACTGTGAGGAAACTAACACAGTGGTTCTTAACTTGGGGGGTGCGCCCCCTCAGGCGTTATTCTCTTAACAAGAGTGAGGAACCCATATTCATGCAGAAGTGTTTGAAAAACTGCAAAAGTATCGCCTGATAACGTTATTTTCCTAGAGTCTACTTCTCTAAGTTAGGCTCGCTGGCCTTACCATGCTTTGTAATTATTGACCTCACTTCCTATCCCTCGAAACCCCTTCTCTTTCTCATTTTTTCCCCTTTAAATCTGGGACGGAATTTTACTCAATGGGGGCGTGAAAGAAAGGACCAACTCTTCGAGGGGGCGTGGTAATTAAAAGGTCAAAAACTACTGATTTAACAGATCATGGGAAGATGGCGGTAGTCAAGACAGATACAGGACTTCCAATGAACATAGACGTGTTTGACAGGGCAAGTTATGCGTACACCATGCGTAAGGATAAATAAAAAAAACCGCTGCAGTTTGTAACAACTGATACTAAACGTCAGGCTATCCCTCTGTCAAAATTATATTGTTGTGTATCGTTTTCGTTTTCGTAACATCAACTAGATAAATACACAAAAGCACTTATTTAAATGGATACTTACACGTGATATATCATATTAAAGTGGTTCTTGTCATAAATATGACAGCAATTTTATCAAAAAAGCACAACACAGACAATAGCTGTGACATGAATAAAGTTTTCATGATGGTAGACGAGGTTTCGGTAAGAATAATAATAATAATTGCAGTAATGAAAACTATTCATATTATTATTATTATTATTATTATTATTATTATTATTATTATTATTATTATTCAAATAATTGATCAACAAAGATTAAAGAATAGACATCACAGATATGAATTTTATGAATGTGTTTTGCATGCGTGTATATGAAAAAATATCTCCGCTTAGCTATGCTACAATTTACTATATTTGCTAATCACCGCTAGCAACTCTAGACATACTGGAAATTTTAAAAAAATCGCTATAGGAAAGATATTAGGAGAATCAAAATCGATCCCTTAAAATTATTTAAGAACTACTTAGCTTATATCGATAAATAATAACAGAATTAATACCCAATTCATAAAGCCATTAAAATTAAAACAACGTTTGTTGGAACGTTTCAACGAAAGTAAACAGTCGTACAGCTTCATTCACTCCAGTATCTTCCGACTCTGCTGTTGAATAAAGTCTCATCCTCAGTTTTGAAAATTGTAATCCACTGATGGCTTTATCGGACGCATTTTCCCGGAGGCCAAAAGGGTCAGTCTCGGCATTCCTTCCCCACCGCTAACTCTCGGAATGCAAACCCGAATATCTACAACAAAACGCTGCTGTTTTTCTCTCTCTCTCACTGACATCAGCTCGTCCCATGCTTTTAAAAAAGCAGAGTGAAAGAATTACAGGCACACAAGAAATTCCGAGGCATCTTCGGGACTTTGTGTTCGATGATACCGAAGACCCATTAAATTTACGTTTCGTCCCGGGAGTTCTAGAAATGTTTTCCACCTCTTCAAAAGGTGATTTACGGTCGGCGTTTTAAGCGTTTTCACCTCCGCAACTCCGCTTTAGTATCTTGCATATTCCTCTGTTGAATTGCAAATGAACTTATGATACCAGCTCCCTGATATAAACCCGATGAACGAACGATACGACCAGATCTGAATGATACATGTTAATCCGAGAACGGCACCCCCCAAAAAGAGCCTCTAATAATCCGGAATACGAGGGAGCAGGTGCGCTCGTTGTGTGCGTGTGATACGTCGCGGAAATATTTAAACAGCAGAATTTTTTCTCTCTCTTTTCTAGCTGAAAAATGCACAAGAACAAATCTCCAGGTGGAATTCGTGCGAAATATTTATCGTTAGCGGAGCTTTGCAGAGAGTAAATTGTAGAAGCTCAAAGAACTGGGAAGCATAGCAGGTGGAACGACTTGGGAAATTAAATAAATAAATAAACATTTTATATATAAATATATGTATATATGTGTGTGTAATATATATACACACGTATATATACATACATACAAAGGAAATCAAATTATTTATATAAACATATGTAAAATGTAATATTTTTTGTCACATACGCCATGACAGCTTTTACGATCACGAACATTAAGTTACATATGTGGTTTAATATCAAATTCATAATATCATATGCATATACATAAATCAAATGTGTATATATATATATATAGATATATATATATATATATATATATATAGATATATATATACACATATATAATTCTATTTATGTAACGACTGTAAACTAAGATAAGAAGGTCTTACCACAGTTTCTTAGAAATTGAAGTATGTTGATTTGTTAATAGTACTAAAAGTCACAGGTTATAGCTTCAAAAATATAAATACTGAAATAAATAATTTTTATGGGGAGAAAAAGAAAAATTCCTCTCTCAAAAAAGAAAATTAATTAGTATAATACTTCCTTATCTAATTATAACAAGAAATTGATTTTGTTACCGATATCAAGAACATCAGTAATATCTGCATCTTCATTATTATTATTATTATTATTATTATTATTATTATTATTATTATTATTATTATTATTATAGTAGTAGTAGTAGTAGTAGTAGTAGTAGTAGTAGTAGTAGTAGTAGAGTAGTAGTAGTAGTGAATAACTTTCAGAAAAGATTTTAAGAATAACTTCAAATACTTAAAATTCTCCACCTAATGAAATTAATTGCTCAACTGCACAAATATTTATGATACAAACGAACACACACACACACACATATATATATATATATATATATATATATATATATATTATATATATATATAGAGGTATATATGCAGGTATATATACAAAATATATATGTGTTTGTGTATCATGACAAGTAAAAAACTAAGAATTTCTTGGACAATTATTTTAAGGAATTAAACGCTTCCCTGGTGGTTTCCGCACGTTTCAAGAATAACAAACTGAATCATAAGCGTCACTGCAATGGCCCATCCAAATAATGCGAATACTTCTCCCGGTCCTTCTTTCTTTATTGCTTTAATTAATCGAGATTTCCAATTATTGTCTATCTTTTATTACGGAGTGCTTTTATCGATGGCATTAATTAAAACTTGCATATCTAAACCGGCAACGTTGAGCTTGCTTTTGTCTAATTTAAAACAACAGCAATAGAAACCATTTTCAGTTATTCTCTCTCTCTCTCTCTCTCTCTAAAATGCCGCAAAACTGCATCCCTGACTAGTGAAACCCCAGTTTATTTCCGCGTGAAATTTCACCAGAACATTTCCACTTTTCACTTGCTCTGGGTGAAATTGATAGGGGGGGGTGGGGGGGAGGAGCTGTCTTAGACGGTATGCGATGAATAATGCTTACACGAGAAGAAATCAGGGTATCAGTGATCACAGACGATGTAGTATAAGCTTTAATGCTCAGAGCATCTACGCCCGGAGTTATTCAAATGAAGCGATCCCAGAGCCTTGTTTACAGGTATGTTTGAGCATTCTCGCTCTAATCCGTATCACACACGGGAACATCAACCCCCGTTTTCTGTTGGACCCCCCCCCCTAACCCCCCCACCCCCTCCCACAAACCCCTCTTCCCAAACCCAAAGCATCCCTCCCCTCCAACCTTCCCATCATTCTCATTACCACCAATTCCCATCTTACCATCTCTCTCTCTCTCTCTCTCTCTCTCTCTCTCTCTCTCTCTCTCTCTCTCTGTCTCGTCTCTTCTCGCTTCTACCCTTCCTTCACCGTTACTCCTTTCTCTTCTCTCTTCTCTCCACCTCCTCTTTTCCATCCTCCCCTTACTTTGTTTATTACTCGCTTCTATCCCAGCCCTTCATCTTCTCTTATGAGTCCCACCTCTCCGTCTCTCCTGTCTCCTCACTATTTTTTCCTTCTCTCTCTTTCTCTCTCTCTCTCTCTAATCCTTCACCACCCTCCTCTTCCTCCATTCACTTTATCTTCCTTCCCTCGTCTTTGTTTCTCTTCCTTTTCTCCCACTTTCTCTAACTTTGAGCCTAACCTATTTTCTCTTTTAAATATGGCTCTTTCCCCTTTTTTTCTCCCTTCTCTCCCATCACCCTCTTCTATCTCCACTTCTACCTTTCATACTTTCCTCCCTTCTCCTCTCAATCCACCGCCTTCTCTTCACTCCCTTTTCCCAGCCCCTTCTCCCTCTATCTCCTCCTCTCGCACCAACGCAGGAGTTGTTCCCTCCTGTCTCTTCTCCCTCGACACCCTTGTCTTCATTCCCTTTTCCCAACCTCTTCTCCCTCTATTGCCTTCTCCTCTCCTTCTTCGTCTTCTCTCGCATCAACATACGAGTTCATCCATCTCGCCTCTTCTCCCTCCACCCCCTTCTCTTATTCCCTTTTCCCAACTTCTTCTCCCTCCGTCGCCGTCTCCTCTCTCTTCTTCGTCTTCTCTCGCATCAACATACGAGTTCATCCATCTCGTCTCTTCTCCTCCCCCTTCCTCTTCTCTTTTCCCCCAACTTCCCTTCAACTCCCTCCTCTCTCCGTCTCCTCTCCTCCTTCTTCTTCTTCCCTCGCATCAACACAAAACGAGTTGGCGGCCAAGTTCTAGTACACACAAGTTAAAAGTGTCCAAAACACGTTCCCCTCGACTTTTGCTGTTCCTATCGCCTTATTCAGTCGGCCATTCTTCACCTGTCCTCCGGAGGGCGGATCCCCATTAATCTCTCATAACAAATCAAAAAGGAAAAAAAAAATCAAAGGCGAGCAGGAGCGAGTATCGTTATTAAGAGACACCAAATCTAATGAGATGGTTGTCAGGGCGCGTAGTATGGAGGGCCTCTCATTCCTCGAAGGCTATAAAATGCAATTGGGCGCAAGAAAACAAAGGCCGCCTCGAGTATCACAGGTATTAGTACAAGGGAGATTAGCAGTAGCATTTAATCTATTTTCTTGTGATACTGATTTTAGTAGATGGCTGAGCTTTTATATATATATATATATATATATATATATATGTATATATATATATATATATATATATATATATATATATATATATTATGTACGTATCAGTGTAGTTAATCAAACCTCATTAAAAGATGAAGGAATACGTACGTACAATATACATATATACATACACACACACAAATATATATATATTATATATATATATATATATATATATATAAATATATATATATATATATATACATATGTATGTATGTATGTATGTATATATACACATATATATGTATATATATATATTATATATATATATATATATATATATATTATATATAATATATATATATATATATATATATATATCTCCACACACACACACACACACACACACACTCACATATATATATATAGTATATATATATATATCTATATATGATATATATATATATTTATATTAATAAATAAATATTAATAATATATATATTATAATATAAACATATGTACTATATATAATATATATATCTTAAATTAGTATATAATATATATAATTTATAAATATAATATATATATATATAATATATATATATGTGTGTGTGTGGTGTGTGTGTGTGTGTGTGTATGCATATATACATGAAATGTAAGTACGAGTCATACTTTAATTTCTGTTAAGTGCTACAGAGAAATGAATTCCTAGTTGGCACAAAGTCGAATCGGGCACAGAAAGGCGACTATTGTGATTGCGCGAGAGCGTACGCACATACAAAGCTTTCTGCTGCGAGCATCGGAAGAAGAATGCATTCGCTGTACTTGCAGCAATCGCTTCATCGCCGAGGAAGTAATAATGGAGAGATGCGTCAATCTCCTTTACCAAGCATTCAAGTACTTCAAAGCACCGAGGGAAATAAATTCTGTTAATGTTTACAACGAAATCAATGATAAAAACATTAGAGAGAAAGAGAGAGCAAGCCGCATAACGCTTTCGTCAAGAATGCAAAAACTTTTAAACGTCTTTTAAAAAGAAAGTAACTTTTCTCAGAGAGAGAGAGAGAGAGAGAGAGAGAGAGAGAGAGAGAGAGAGAGAGAGAGAGAGAGAGAGAGAGAGTTTCAAAAAAAGGATACAGGAATCTGTGCATCATTGAACTATTTCGATGCATCCACCAGGCGTATTTATAGATATAGTTGTATCCCTTTCCGTCCACCATGTGTTTGTATCACTTTCTAGTCTCGAAGGTGTGTGTGTATCTTTCTAAACGCCTCCATTAGGGTCACTATCAAGCCGTCATTCTTGAGAAATGGCCTCCATCTTAATTTACGCCAGAAAAGCGAAGTGCTTGCATGTGCGATGCTTGCAGACAGAGGGCGACAGAAAGTGCTACACAGAAAGGCGCGAAATGCACTCCTGATCCGCGCTCCATTGCTAATGGCCTCATTTATTGCATGCGGCCAAATGCTGTCAATTATGCAGTGCATTTCTATTTTTCTTGGGCGTTAAGGCAAGCGGCGATGACAGGACTGCTTTATATCCTCACCGTCTAGACGCCAGAATTGACACCTCCTGATACAGAACGAGGGGAATGACCTATATGCATTCAATTCTTAGTGAATTCAATTCTTAATCAATGCAGCCATGATTTAAAATGTATCAATGTCGAATGAAATGGGAGTAAACGTCCTTTTACCGTCCACCGGTAAGACGGAACTTTCCAAACAACATTTAAAATGTCATCCTGAATTCTAAGACTAAGAAGCTCAAGGTCTCTAAAACCAACATAGCCTAGATTTCATACAATAAGTTATAAATTGTATTTGCGCGCAAACTAATAACATCTGACTTAACCTCGCCATTAGCTCAAAATGTTCCCCATCAGCGTGAAAGGAGAATAAGTAAAACGAAATTTAAGTATGCATTCCTCAAGCATTTCACATTTATGCAAGGCCGACAAACAAATGAATAAAGAAATATAAATGTCTAACCAAAACCGGACGGGTGTTTCCAATATGATGGGTGATTGAGAGTTTGCAGTAAAGGAAAACATCTTCATGGTTTCGTGAGTTACATCCAACTAGTATACCTCTGGTGAATATGAAAATGGTAAACATGGACAAGATTGAAGAGAGTGAATACATTTCTTGACGAAGTAACAGACATAAACAGTGAAGCTCACAAATACCACCAGCAGCTATTTTCATTACCTCCATGACCCGAGTCCCTCGACAACGAGAGAGCTTCATGAAGATCACCTTCTGATCTCCTTTCCGGGGCAGGCGAGGAATGCCCGGACGGTGAGGCATAAGAAGGGAATGAACGCACGCAACGGCCTTTATCCTAGTCCTGCTTTTAGCAAGTATGTGACATAAGGCATAAATAAATTTGAACCGAATTAAGGCCGCTCGGTGACAAGTTTACCTCAAGAATGGACGTGAAGCCAAGAAGAAACTCGCTGGGCAGGAGGCAGGTAAGGGGTAGGGGGATGGGGATACAGGGTAGGGGTGGGGCTGGGGGTGGGATAAGGAGGGAAAGGAGGGAAAGGAGCGTCAATACACTGGGAATGCGCCTTTGCAGATGCATTGCAAGCGATGCAAGTGCATTTCGCCGGCTAATGAAGCCAGTGCTTTCGGGCATGCGGTTGTTTCAGACCATGAGTGCCCAGTTAATCGAGGCGGGCGCAGACTCAACAGCGGCTATTATGTCAACTAACAAAGGTTGTCAATTACGATTTAAGGCTCCGATTCTGGGAAATTTAATTCCTTTCGCTGAAGGAGTTGATTGATGTTACTCAGTCTATTGAAAGGGGACAGGAAAGTGATGAAATTGACATCTATGGTCTACAGATGCCAACTCCCGTTTGATCAAAATAAGTAAGAGAACGATATATATATATATTATATATATATATATATATATATATAATATATATATATATATATATATTATATACACACACATATATATATGTGTGTGTGTACGTAGAAATATGCATATACCTATATATATTCATATTTGTATGTGTGTATATAATATATTCTCAATCTCTAATAAACATAAGTAATTGTATAAAGCAACTGTAAAAATATTTAACAATATTCGTAGCCCATAACAACTTTAAAACACACAAACATATACTAAATTACCACAGAAAAGATACAAAGACTAAAGCTGATGATGATTAGAGAGAGAGAGAGAGAGAGAGAGAGAGAGAGAATCGACTGAAATCAGTGTTTTTTAAGAACTTGAAAACGCCTTTAATTACTCGATGTTGGCAATGTTTTGCCTGAAAATAAACTCATTAGGGAGTGATATCTGGTTACACGAAGAGCCGAGCATCAAACAGGATGTTTATAAGGAGAGGGCGAAAAGACGAGAAGAGAGGAAAAAGGAGGGAAGGAAGGGAGAGGAAGATAAAAAGGAATGGGAGGTGGAAATGCGGAGCATTCAAAATGCACAAAGGCAGTGTAAGAAGACGTGATACGAATTTAATTAGATAATAATAATAATAATAATAATAATAATAATAATAATAATAATAATAATAATAATAATAATAATAAAAGCATTTATAATTGCTAAGTTATTGTTGCGTCAACAAAAAATAGATATTATTATTATTATTATTATTATTATTATTATTATTATTATTATTATTATTATTATTATTATTATTATTATTATTATTATTATTATTATTATTTCACTGCTAAAATTATCCTTCGTAAATGAACCTGAAAAATCCTGTAAGGAATTACAAGATTAATTACCGAACGTAATTAATAATTATGCAGGTAAACAGACCCTTTAATTACGATGCAGGCAGCCCATCGCTCATTCCACCTTTCTCGTGGGATTCGGGCAAGGTACCCTAATTTTATTTTGTATTTTTTTTTTTTGCAGTAATTACTGAACTAAATTTTTAACTATATAATAATAACTCCCGTAATCATCATTATCACTATTTTATCATTATTATTAGCAACCACATCATTATCAGTATTTTCTATCATTATTAGAGCAACTTCTCTTTATACTACTGTTACCATTATTGTATTTGCTGTGTATATTAATAATAATAATAATAATAATAATAAAATAATAATAATAATAATAATAATAATAATAATAATAATAATAAGCAGAAACAAAAACGAAGAACCACTGCTGCAACAGCAACAATAATGATGATGATAATTATAATAATGAAAAAGATCCATCATATTCATGTTAAATAAAAACATAAAAAAAAAGAAAGAGAGAAAAGTCCCCCTCACTAACGCTTCCGGTAATTGTTATGAATACGGACAAATACCTTTGCCAATGCATCATCGTTGCACCCCGACTACAACAGATAATGATAAAGAACGCCAGGGCGACCCGAGATAACGATAATGGATGAAGACGTTGATTATTCCAGGTTCAGGTAACTGTGGATGGGGGTAGGTAGGATGTGGTGGGGGGAGGGATTATTTTCCAGTACTTTGAGAAGCTTACGGCACCCGATTCGACGTTTTCAAAGCTTGAAGTGTCCAGCAGAGGAAACTAGTTAGCTATACACTGAAAAGCCAAAATAAGAGACCAATAAATCAGTAACACGAATCATCGTGGGATTCCAAGAAACCTCGAGTCTCAAAGTAGAATAAAATCCTTGACTCTCCATCAATCCAGCAGAAAACAATTTGGCCAAAAGGTCCATTAATTTGTACCTTCCAATTAATACGTCATTAAGTACAACACTGGAATTCGGAAGGGATCAATGGTGACCAAATTCTATTTTCTTCCTACTTTATTTAGCAACGAGTTAGAACTTATGAGGATGGGTCATTCAGTTTTCAATCTTGGAAGTGATGGATATAAATAATATGCATCATTTAAACAACAATGTTCTGGACTTAGAAAGGATATGATTGTCACTCTACAAAAATCAGTGCTGTCAAAATTTACGTGTTGCGTCAATAATCAGTATTTGTGGTGTCAGGGGAAATAATAATAATAATAATAATAATAATAATAATAATAATAATAATAATAATAATATGCAAGGGGCCGTTACACATACCCACCCAATTAATTTCAGGTTATTAAAAATGGCCTCGAGAAAGTCTGAGAATCATTTCAAGATCTACCAGCCCTTATGGGAATAAGGAATAGCTGACAGAGGTCGGAAATCTGGGTGAAGAGGGATGGGGGAGGGGGGTTCTAGACTAAGCGGGATTTGAAACGAAACACTAAACGGAATAGGAGTGGACTGTCACAGACACAACCGCAAAAAATTTCCTTTTTGAATAATGAATTCAAGAATGTCGATTACTTCATAAAAATTTATGTTTGGTAACTCGCGGAAAGAGTTTATTGAGCGGTAACAAATATTTAATCAATCCCCGCCTGTCCGATTATACCTAGCGCCGTAGTACGAAACGGATAGTAAGATTGGATAATCATTTTTTTCTCTCTATTTTTCTGGTTTTTTAGCTCTTACAGCCACTGTCGACATTTTAACCTCCAGAGCAACAACACACACACACACACACACACACAACACTGACACGAAGGATGCACTAGATGCCCCCAGGAAAGGAGATGAAACCCGGAAATAAATAAATCGCTTATAACCGGCAGCGATGAAGTGGCGAGCACTCGAGGGCTGGCGAAAAAGGAAAGCTCCTTTTCCCTCAGCGCGAGAGGGAGGGAGGGAGGGTGGGAGGGAGGGACCGGGTGAACGTGGCTGTTCATCTGCTGTAAACCGCCGCCAACAGAGGAACGTTTGTGCTCCAATCAAGTCGGTTTTAGGGAAGACGTTTTCTCTTCCCCGTGATGTTTTCGCGATGAAAGCTGGTGCTAAGGGCGATGTTTATGATGTGCCTGACGTCGGACGACAAAACCAAAAGGGGATCGCACTTGATGTTTCCAAGTTCGGTGTTTGTCAGGAGTTCGGAAGACGACGCCAGCGCTCCTCCTCCTGCATGACAAAGCGAAGACAAGGCAGGGCCTGTCGAGTCGAATTAAATTCTTTCTTCTAGTCATTTCACTGTAATTTGGGAAATGGCAGTGACATACTCGGGCTGTGAGGAGGGTTCGGTATTCAATGAAACGAAAATGTCTTTGAGTTTGGCTTTACAAGGATAACATAGACGACTTCTCTCGATAGTCAAATTCTCGTACCATAAGGGATTATCTTACAGACCAGAAAGATACAAAAGCGATACATTTCAATCCAACCTCTACACGAGAGAGAGAGAGAGAGAGAGAGAGAGAGAGAGAGAGAATCTTAAGTGATGATTCACCCCACTGGAACTATCATCATCATCATCGTCATCATTATCGTCAGTGAATACCACCACTGTTGTAGGGCTAAAATCAGATGAGATGATGCGCGGGGACGAATGATGATGATGATGATGATGATGATGTAACCAGAGACGAATTTCCTCGGGATGAACCGAAAGGGTTAAAGGGAAAGGCCATTCATTATGGCCGATGGGCCGGGATTTACGATTCCTAGTAACAGGGATTTTTTTGAGAGCGTGTCTCATGCGAGGCTTGCCAACCATCCGTCCATCCGCTCAATGAGAATGACTGTGGCTTGGCTCTCGCCTGAGCTATAAATGTCTACTACATGCATACATGTTCATATGCATATGTATGAATGCTATGTGCTTTTTCTACGCATGCATTAAATTACCTTATGTATTAATTCAAGTATAAAAGCTGATTTATGCATGCTGACAAATATGAATGGTAAATGTTTTTATATGCATGTATACATAAAGGCTTAGGTATACATGCACACAAATACACAGGTTTCCGTGTGTGCTTGCACGTAATCATTTATGGATGTGCGTACAAGGGCTTAAGCATATGGACACTTGAACATGAAAGTTTATACGTACAGCTATAAACAGGCACGCTCATGTCTGTATACAATGACACACCGAAATTAATGTCCACACACACACACGCGCGCACTCTTGTAAACACAAAATTCGACAGCCCGTGAAGCCCGCAAGCGCACAGCCGCAGAGCGGCGACCGGCAATGAACACTAATAAAGACGTGCAGTACATGGCAACAATAAGATATGGAATATAATAAAATAGCATATCGCCATCCATAATGCGGCATTGCCAGCGCAGCCCAAATGCCAAAACATATAATTCACGAAACACAATCATCAAAGCGCGACCCTTATTACAACCGTGCTTTTAGCCCTCGTAAAAAATGCCGAAAATCCTCATTACGTTCGCGGACGAACCTTGTGGGGCGGGGGGGGGGGGGGGGGGGGGGGGGGGGGGGGGAAGGGGAGGACACTGCCATCTACCGGTGGGGAAGTTCAGCTTCCGTTCGATGGAAGGCAATAACCACACACTGGGGAAACTGAAACTCATCTAATTCCTCATAAACTCGGGACAAAATGGCCGTCTATCGCTGAATAAACGTAATGGCCGTGATATTGGAAAAGGGAAGGAGTGGTAATGCAGTGGAAGAAATGAGGAAAATGCTCGAGGAAGAACACAAAAACAAAAATTGAAAAAAAAGGGGGCGGGGGAGTTATCTCGAAGAGGCACTTTCCGAAATGCATACTCCTTTTTTCTTCTTCTCTTTTTATGTTAAGCACCAACGTTTGAAACTTCACAAACGTTTCCAGCGACCAGATGGCATCTACGTTTGTTCGCCCATTCCGCTGAAATTCAAGATGTAACTGGATTTTTCTAAAGATTGTTAGAGATTAAGGAAAGATTTTTTGTCTGTAGTTAGTTGAAAGGTTAAACACACATTTTGTAAAACTGTAATCAAAGTGCTTGAACTTCACTGGTTGAAATGCTTGATGGTCTTACTTATCATTTTCATTTACACTTTAAATGGATTTCTAGACAATATCTAATCGGCTTCATGGAGACACAATAAACTGTTTACCTTGCAATTTACGTAAAGACAACTGTTTGCGACTGCTCGTACAAGTAAGACTGATACATATAAAAAAAACTCACATTAAATGAATATAATTAATATAAAACATCTTTTGCCATTCTCTCTGCTGAATGGTCTATAACTCATGATATGCAGTATATACGATTATACGGTAGCCATTTGGTTCCTAACTACGTAAAAATATCTAATCCTTCGGGCCAGCCCTAGGAGAACTGATAATCAGCTCAGTGGTCTGGTAAAACTTAGATATACTTAACTTTTTAACGGGGAGATTTAATGATTTTCGAGCTC